>NC_134272.1:82976221-83218721 GCF_031893055.1 Leptodactylus fuscus
TTCGGGAAGGGTTGGCAACTATGATAAACTATCTTACAAGCACTGATAAACTAAAACAGTGGGCAATATTCTAAGTGTATAGCTCACAGAGGATTGTCTAGACTGGATGCAATTGTAACGAGAATGTTTCAGTTCGCTGATGGCAACTAGAGATCTTGAAAACCTGGGGAACAGAAGTACTAGAGCATATAACTTTGCTTCCATACTAAGTGTGTTGCCTATTAAAGCAACAGCGATGACATCACAACCGGACACTGCGCAAGTTTGCGGTTTTTTTTTCTTGCACTCAAATCCCCATAGACACTTTTTAAAAAAAATTTTAAAAAATGGATTATGAGCGGATGACATTGACGCCCAAGTGCGTGATCCCTAAATCTGTTATTTTCCTCCTACTGACTGACATCAGCTGTCGTGCTAAGCAGGTGTTCCTGTGTAAACAAACGTGCCCTGTATACGTTCCGCCGCGCTCCCTCCTGCGCGCCCAAAAGAGCAGCGTGATTAAGAATCCTGTAAAATTTTTGAATGGAAACGGATGGGCGCCTTAGCAGAACATAATTACACCATTTTAACATCCGCAGTTCACTGCCGCAGCCCCGAAGTTGAAGAACAGCAGAAATTAATAATATATAATAGCATCATTCTCGTAATTTATAAATGAAATAAAGCAGAAAGCGGATTCTGCTGATACGCCGTTTCTTCCTAATTTCTGAAAAAGATAAAGTGTAGATTATAATTTCGCGATGGGGGAGGGGGGTGCAGGCACTAGCTGGATTTTTTTAATAGAGAGGTTTATTAGAGAGATGGCTGGAAGTTTTCGCTGAGAGTAACGAGAGAAGAACGCCCCCAGAAGGAATCTGCAATTCACATTATAGATGATTGTAAAGGGCGCACATTGTAATAAAACTATACAGCGTAATGATCGATTAGCAGGCGGCGGTTCACTCTCGTCGTCTACCTGCGCTCCATACAGAGGATGCCAGCTCCGATACATAGTGTCTAGTGATCTCCGGGGGCAGGAGAATAGAGACTGGTGTATATATAGTGCACATATGTATCAAGTAGTAGAATGCGATATAGATGTAGCAGAGCCAAATGTGTTGTAGACTTCACCAATAACATATCCCCATCCCGATTCCCTGACTCTTCTACATCTCACGCTCTTCCAATACGCATACCTCGGGTGATTCAACTATTTGGGAAGAAATGACTCAGCTGGCTTTGCATAGTGGTCAAGTCATGTGAAATATTTTTTTACAAGCTCCACTAGACTTTTCTTTCTTATCCAGCGTTCCTAGCAGGGACAGACTGAGCGTTAATCTTAGTCGGGGCACAGTTCATTCAATAATACCGTTAATGCTACAATGACTGGTGGGCTAGAGGCGTGAAGGGGTTAATTGTAAAGTCCCCAGAGAACTGGAAAGTCTACAGGAACTTTGGTTGTTTCTAAATCAAGACAGTTCAGTATTGAAATAATACCGCCATACAATGTTTAAATGGTGAAGATAATACTAATATCCCTGGTGGTCTTGGGGTTAACAGTAAAGTCCCTGGAGATCTAGTACATATCTGACATTCATTCTAAGTCCAGTCCTTGGAGGGTCCTTTGAAAACGGGTCTAGATAGTTGAATGTCCAAAAATACTGCCATATAGTACGTAAATAGTGTAGATGTTAATGTTATAGTGTCCCTGGTGGTCTAGGAGTGAATAGTGAAGTCCCTGGAGATCCGGTTCTTCTAGGAGTTGAGTATATGGGGGCTCGATTAAAAATACAGTAAGGGAAGTTAGTGTACGGTCCAAATAATACCCCCATACAGTGCCTAAATAGTCAAGATGTTAACGCTTAAGGCCCTGGTGGTCTAGTTAATAGTAAAGTCCCTGCATATCTAGTGCAGTAAAATGTTCCACAATCCAGTTTGCTTTTCGGACTCCAGTCCTTCGGACGAGTTTGCTCAAGAATAGATTCTAAAACCATCTGTCCTGGTAACAAATCGATTGTAACAATGAGATTGCATAGAACCCTGATTTATCCAACCAGATTGCGGCAAACTCCATGTTCTAAGACCCCCCCAAAAAATTAGAACGAGAGCTCCGATATGCCAAAATGATCGCCTTCCAGCCGCTCCGTAAGACGTCTTCTCCGCTCCTTAAGGCTCGGGATAGCTCTCATTACCTTTTCAGTTCACTAGCCTCAAATTGACTGATTTTAATACGCTTAAAACGGCTCGAGTCCTTCTGAGTGTTCATTAAAACCAACAGGGTTTGCGGTGAAATACTACAATATAAAACGGGATGTACATTAATAAAGTTGTGATATATGTAGAGTGCGCGGCGCATTGATCGTCTCCGTTGTGTAGAGTATTCCGGCTCCAGTCTAATGGGAGACGAAAAAAAAACCAGGGTAATGGTGGGGAGGGTTCGTATTTAACCCTTGCAGCACATTTCTTCAAAGCATGACGTACGTGTCATCATAACCAAAATGAAAGGGGCGACAAAAATTCTCCCCACAGAAGTGCAATAATTTCTAATTATCCCGGTCGAGCTGCCAGAGGGCCTACCGTCGACGGCAACTTGTTGCAGATCCATCTGTTGAACAGGAGTACGAGCCGTGCAGAGAATTCCTTGGGGCGGCTTTTTTTTATCCCCCAGAAATGCATCGCTTGATAAATGACACATTTTTGTCACTTTTGCTTTGCAGCGGTTCTCTCAGAACATGTGAATTTGTTTCTAAGAATGAAATGTCGGCTTATCTTACCAGCAGTGATTTGCCCTTCCTTGGGTTTGATGCACGGTCATGCTGTTCTGCTTTGTGCGATGCATGGAAAGAACATGGGAGATTTTGCTGTGTGGTTTCGGGGGGTCTTTTCAGGTCCCCCCTCCAGTGCATTGAGTAGGTTGAGATTGTCTGTGCGGTCTTGGAGTTAATAGTTGCGCATATTCTGGCCTAGAAGATGGTTCATGGAGGAATTTACAAGCAAAGTCATATATGAAAGGGGGAATATAGCAAAAATCTAACCTGCCGCTCCTGGGATAAGCCAGGGCACATGCCCTCTCCTTCCCCCGAGCAGAGGAGGAGAGCGATCCTCTAGACAGGTTCCTACCTGGCCTCCATGATGTCTATATGTTGCCTGTGCTCTTGGTACTTGACCTGGGCCCACCTTCCGCCATTTATCGGGGAAGGTACCAACTTCTTGTCAGTTAAGTCTTAGTGATGACTATGGAGGGACACATGAGAAGCTGATTGGATACTACTGTTTTTTTAGTTCAGAGCCCCATTTTGACCTCTAGTGTGTATTACTTTTTTTGATGTACTGTGACATCACTGTGTGTATTATCCCTGTACTGTGACATCACTGTGTGTATTATCCCTGTCCTGTGACATCACTGTGTGTATTATCTCTGTACTGTGACATCACTGTGTGTATTATCTCTGTACTGTGACATCACTGTGTGTATTATCTCTGTACTGTGACATCACTGTGTGTATTATCTCTGTACTGTGACATCACTGTGTGTATTATCCTGTCCTGTGACATCACTGTGTATTATCTCTGTACTGTGACATCACTGTGTGTATTATCTCTGTACTGTGACATCACTGCGTGTATTATCCTGTACTGTGACATCACTGTGTGTATTATCTCTGTACTGTGACATCACTGTGTATTATCTCTGTACTGTGACATCACTGTGTGTATTATCCCTGTCCTGTGACATCACTGTGTGTATTATCCCTGTACTGTGACATCACTGTGTATTATCTCTGTACTGTGACATCACTGTGTGTATTATCTCTGTACTGTGACATCACTGTGTGTATTATCCTGTACTGTGACATCACTGTGTGTATTATCTCTGTACTGTGACATCACTGTGTGTATTATCTCTGTACTGTGACATCACTGTGTGTATTATCCTGTACTGTGACATCACTGTGTGTATTATCTCTGTACTGTGACATCACTGTGTGTATTATCTCTGTACTGTGACATCACTGTGTGTGTCTTCTCCATAAGTATTAAGAAGATCATAATAGTTCTGAACTTCTTAATAAAGACAGTTATGGTTAATTGAGGCCCCAATCCAAGTTTCTTTTTTGGGGAGGTGTGGGGGGACCATGTGTACACCCCAGTAAACCTGGTTATTTTTAGGCATCCCTTTCCCGTTCTCCTTGGTCTGCAGGTCTACTTGCTACACTTAGATACATTTGTATACATTGGATGATGATATTCCGATCTCACTGACCTGAATGATTGTTCCCTTCACACCCGGAGTCTGGTTCACGTCTTCCGTTTAATGCACTTGACACCGCTCCGCGCTCCTGATAAAACTAATTCATTAATTGAATGGTTATTGATTTCACATGAAAAAAGTCCATATTATTTAATAACACAAATCTGAAGGCTGGCAGCCGAGCGCTCTTATTATCAGATGATTTTATTTTATTACCTAGTAGTTTGGCAGGATTATAACACTACCGGCTCCTCATCCTTCCACATGCAGTCAAGCTTAGAACATCAGGCGTCGAATCTCAGCGTGTTCCCAACACCGTCCCCACTTTCCTCCACGTCCAGATGTGATTATATCACTATTGCTTAATGATTTTGCATTGGGCCTGAGCTATAACTGCATTGCCTAATTATTGCACATCCAGGGTAGATGTAACGCCGCCGCCTCATACACGCTTATTCATATTCAGCTCGAGACGCCGTGATATCGGTACTGCTCAGCAAAACCAGATTGTAGTAACCGGTCGTCATTGCTGGTGTAGCAGAGCTCAGTTTGTCCGATGCAGCAGAGTTGGGTTTGGCACGTGGTACAGCTTTATCCTAGGCCAAGATTCAGTATTTGTATTTGTTTCTATCAACAAAAGGGGTTCGTAATCTAATCCACTAATCTTAAATATAGGCTAGAGCCAATTTAAAGGGAGTGTATCACCCGTACCCAACATATCATGCAAGCCTCCCCGTAGATAGAATAGGGTCACCCGAATCAAACGGCGTTTTCCCCTTGTGAATTGCATATTCCATTGCCGAGATATTGCCAACATACAAAGAGCCTTGTGCCTCAACAAGGGGTGGCCATTACTGCAAAGAGCTCATTTGCATATGGATAAAACTACGATATCTCAGGAACGGAGGCAGCGATTCACAAGGGGAAAACGCAGTTTGATTCGGATGACCCTAACCTATCTTTCTGCAAGGTTGGATTGACATGCTGGTACGGGGGCCACATTCCCTTTAATGGTGCAAAAACATGGTCAGACCATATAAAACCCTGTTCCGATGTTACAATAGTGAGCCGTCTATTGCTGCAATTGGTTGATACATTTGATGTTATAGGTCAATGGGTCCTACCCCTAACCTGCCCATAGCATTTCCCCATAATCCTTTGCACAAAGATAAGGCTAATGTATGTAACACAGGGGTACCGCAGCGCTCTCCTCTCCAGATTTCATACCCCTCCTTTCCCTTTTAAACGTAATTACATATTTCAAAAGGCAAAGTACTTTCATTTACCAAACTAAAGCGGCTCAGGGATCTATCTCCTTCCAGATTAGTTCACTGTCTTTACAGGATAATATTTCTTAATACCTGCTTCATTTCCATTCTATAAAGAGACGCGCTCCTTCTCGGCAGACCGCCACTTGTCTCTTCCTTATAAGATTACTTTCAAGGAAAATAATTGTTTACACCTGAGAACTATCAAAGAGACTTTGTGACAATAAGTAGGAATACTAGCTGCCGGCGGCATCGAGAACGGGTGTGATAAAGGAGAAGTGACAGTATAGCGGTGTGCACACTGCTGCGTAAGAGCACCACGGCTTCATAGGACTTCACTGTCTCAAATGGCCCACGCCTAGGGCGCCAGATATGAAGTGGCGGAGGCTGGGACAGTCTTTTCTTGTCTCGTCTCTGTGTGTATGCATTGATTCATTGTATCCAGTTGTGTCTAATTCCTGTTTATATAGAATTAGGGTTGAGCCGATCTTGAGATTTCAGGTCCGATCATTTTCCAGCCGATCCCGATCGTGAAATTTGCTCGATCACCGATTTGGGATCCGCTCTTTCCCGATCCTGATCACTCAACCCTAGTCCATGCTTCTCTATGGGAAAAGTCACTTTTAGACTCCATTCTCACTCATTTAGACACGTATACAGAGCGCAGTGCTTCAAAACAGATCCCATTGATTTCAATGTGTAGTGTGCGTAAGCCGGCACCCACAATAGGATCTGTTTTGAAGCGCCGCACTCTGATACGTGTATGTTACTCCGTGAGAATGGAGCTTTAGGGTTGAGCCGATCTTCAGATTCCAAATCCGATTTCCGATCATTTTCCAGCCGATCGTGATCATGAAATTTGCTCGATCTTTTCCGATCCCGATCGCTCAACCTTATATAGAATACCACGTGTGTCAAAGAATAAAATGGTGCTAGTGCAATCCTAATGTGTTTCCTATATAGGGCAAAGTTGTATCTGAGTTGTATTATGACAGATGGAGATAAATCTGTTACTATAGAAAACATATACCAGATAGCAAAGTTGGGTTTGTCATATGGCGCAACTTATGTATTTGCCAAACCTTATTTTAACTTTTACAATGACCCCAACACACCTTGGTGCTAAACTTGGGTCTCCGTACTTGTCTACTAGGAGTATGGGGAGTCCATACGTTATGGCCATATGGTAAAATAAAGCCATGTGTATGAAACTGGGTATGCAAGGGTTAATCCCAAAATTTCTGTACATACATACTGTATATAGCAGAGCTGTATTTAAGGTAATCTTGTTGGGGCAGCATGGGTAGGGACTAGTGAATAAAGCCAGGACTAAATGATGAATTCAGCTCTGCTACATCTGCTTTATTTATTTTATATAATTTCCTTTTCGTAACGCTCCAGTATTTTTTTTTTTTTCTGGTCGGATTATTTTCTTCTTGTTGTGTTTTGTGTTCGCTTTGTGCTTTTTAATGTTAAACCACACACTGTCTGCCATGCAAGATAGACTTGTGTGTATGGTAAGGTCACCAATAGCGACTGGCAGAACAATCTGCTGAATCAAGAGGGCGATTGTGAATGGTGCCAGTCAGTCGCAATTAGAGCCAGGACCAAGGAAATCCCTAACTAGTGCATCGTTTCGAGCCGGCTTCATACAAATCATCTCACCTGAAACTAATTGTCACAACAGAGATCTTATGCAAATGAGCCCCGGGGTTAGCGTGGGAAAAGAAACATACTGTCGCAAATATAGGTGACCTGCTGAGCAGGGGGTCTGTTGCTGGGGAAATCTTTGTTCGTTGAGTTTAAGGGGGGAAAAAAGTCTCCATTGTTTAATTTAAAGAGTAAAAAAAAAAAAACTGTGGACGCGCAGGATATAATTTTACTTATGAGTGCAGGCAGACCCCCCCCCCCCCCCCTTCCCCAGCCTCAAAACGCGTGTGAGTCTGGATATGTACTGTCAGCAATAGATTGTGCCATAAGTGAGTCCTCCTGTTGTCCTCGTTCGCCCAGACCCCTACTTAGCCCCCCGTGACCCATCCCCACCTGAACAGCGCAGCTTTGCTCGCCCGTTACACTCAGCTCAAATGACCTTTGTTAAATCGCAAGCGTTCAGGATGTGACCCACTTTTTACTACAGCCCTGGTTTATTTACTGCGCTAAATAGAAAACATGTCAGATTTACCTCCAGTAGTGAATCAGGGGTAATGATGTCAGGGGCCATTTTCTTCCCATATAAGTGAGGGGGGGGGGGGTTGATTTACGATACAGAGGAGCCGCTTGTGTTACTGTAGGAAACCAAAGATACAATGTAGCAAATGTCATCGTTGAAAAGTAACAATGTCATTCTATTCACTTGGGGAGGGTTCATTTGTTTCAAAGTATTCCACATGTTATGATCCAGATCGAAAGATTTACTAAACCCAACTTAGGTCATTATAAGAAAAATCCGTAAATGGTAATATCCAAATTAATAAAGGTTATCTAGTGTAGGAAATTGTACTTATTGTCCCCCAGTCTGTATGTCTCCAACATGTCCATACATTACATAGACCAATCATTGATTTCCTTTGACAGCATGTAATGCTTCTTATCCCCTCTGGGGGGCGCTGCAGAGGAATAACACCCTTACCACAAGGTTCTGTAACAGGTTACAGTAGATCAGTGGCAGTCCTAAGATTAGGACACGCTATGATCAGTGAACACTGGTGTTCAATGAATGCAACAACATGTATACCATTCTATATATAGTGGCAAAATGTGCAGGACGTGGAACATATACAAGACGTCCGACACCATGAAAGACCACCTTCAATTTTTTTTAAAGACATAAACTCTCCATATATATGATGCCAAGTAGGACTGATTGCATGAAGTGTAAAGGTACCCAAACACATTGCGGTAAATCTGATTTTGGTTGGACTGGATGACTATCTTATGTGTATGGGGGCCAACAGATTTTTCCCCAAAAAATTGATCTTTGTGAAAAGAAAATTGGGCATGTTGAATTTCAATGCTTATTTCCTGCTCCGTATTCTGAATGCTACAATGAAGTGGTTAATAGAAGATTCTCCCTGGTCTACTAAGTCCACCAGTAGGTGGTGCTGCCTTAGCTCTGGCCTCCATGACACCTCCTCTGACTGCTATGATTAGGCACCACCCTGTGTCCATGTCAAAGCAGGCGGGTTTAGTTTGCATTTAGTCGAGGCATTGTTAGTCCCTACTACATTGTTAGACCATGCTACACCTGAGAATGCAGAGGTGGAGGGTGTCTTAGCTTAGGAGCTCACAGATTGGACAACGCCACCTACTGGACCGACATGAGGAACAACCTTATTTGAACCACTCCATTCTAGTCTTTACCTATTCAGAACACTCCCATACCTAACTTGACCATGCATGTGTATAGGAAGCGTCCAAAAGACGTACCGTCTATGAACCCTCAGCTTGAAGTTCTTAGGTCCCCAATGCAAAATCTGGAGCCCAGGAGCTTCTACTATCAATCCTAATCTATAGTAATGGCCCCCTCAAATAGGGCTGGAAGATCTTCCAAGTTCCCACTGACTCAAAAACCAAGGAGAAACCACAGCCCCTGTCCTATACAAAAAAAAAAAAAAAAAAAATCAAGTATTCAGTGGTTGACCGCTATTGAACAGATTTTGCATTGGGAACCTTGGAACTTCAAGTTGAGGTTCCATGGACCTTCAATGACTATCAACAGCTGCACACTTGTATGTCTTTTGGACTCGTCATGCATGGTCTAATTACTCATGGGCGTCTTCTGAATAGGTAGAGACTAGAATGGAGTGGTTCCAATAAGGTTGTTCCTCATGTCGGTCCAGTAGGTGGCATCCAATCTGGGGCCCAAGAGTCACAACTATCATTCACCATATATGAATAGGACTGGAGGACCTTTTGAGTCCCCACCAACCTCTGCACCCAAGTGCCACCACAATCCCTGCCCCATCTTAAGAAGTAACCACTCCCAGATTCCCAATTAAGAACGTATTCTCGAACCTTGCCAAGGTAGACGAGGAACATCAGAAAAGAAGTCCGTCTGAAAGAAACTGATTCTAATCTCCAACTTTTTTATTTTTTTTTTTCTTCTTCTTCTTCATCTCTTTTGTCCCTTTCCACTGTCTGAAATAATTTTCACAAATAGGAGATGTTTCACAGTGGGTATGAAGTGCTCAGCTTTCACTCATCAAACTTTAATCGAAACTGCATTTTAGTTTTTGAATAAAGAACACTTAAAAAATTTAGATGCAAATTATTTTGCATTATTCATATTCTAAGTGTCCTTGTAGATTTAAACACTTCTGAGGCCACCTTGATTCAAGTAATTACCTAGGCCCTCACTGCTCCATCATGAATAAGGTATTTTGTACAAGTAAAGTATGCGCCCAATGAGCTTTTAAAAGTGGCTTTACACTGAACTTGTGTATTGCTTCATGTGCATGAATGATTCCAACATGCGTCGCGATCTGTCTCAGGTGGGAAATCCTGGCAGTGCCTCTGAGTGATAGAACACGGCCTCGCGACGAGTCTCCGCGCGCTCCCTTCCCTCTAACTTCTACGCCGTCTCAAAAGTAATTCACAATCTTTGATTCTTTTTTTTTTGGAACGGCTTGGAAGTATTGTGTCTGCGCCGAGCAGCCGGCTTGGGGTGACGGTTAACCCTTCACGGCCCCCCCCTCCGCCGCAGCTCCTCTTACCTGCCGCCTGGATGCATCAGCCCGTGTCGTCTTCCGCGTAGGTTAATAAAACGCGATGTGCGTTCGCTTAACAACGTACATCTGTCTCCCCATCTGTTTCCGAAGCTTTTCTTAGATGCAAAGTCTGCAGAACACCTGAACGCTACTTTAAATAATAGAACGTGGCTGCAAAAGAAAAGAGAGAAAAAAAATCAAAAATTTGCAAAAAATTCCAACAGGCCACTAAAGGGTTAAGGACAGTCACAGCACTGGCTGTGTAGCTTCCTCTTCTTTTTTTTTTTTTTTTTTTTTTTTAGGAGGATTTTATAACGCAAACTGTAGTTATTGGGCACTAGTGCTAAAATTGGTTTATAGCGTAATAATAAATGGGTTTAAATACAGCAAAAATTAACTCGGCCTTAAAAAAAAAAAAAAAAAAAAAAATTACAGAACTTAATATTGTTGGGAGCAAAAAAATAAAAACCGAACCCTACCTGACACCGTACTTGATCATCTTTACTACGCAGCGCTGCAATTAATATTTAAACATTGTAATAATGCAGTTTGCTATGCACGCACTTTTCTGCATCCCTTCCATATTTTAGCTGGGAGAGGGCGGGAGCCGAAGAGGAGGACAATTGGAATTTCTTAATATAAAACGAAAAATT
The DNA here is from genome assembly GCF_031893055.1 of Leptodactylus fuscus. Lineage (NCBI taxonomy): Eukaryota > Metazoa > Chordata > Amphibia > Anura > Leptodactylidae > Leptodactylus > Leptodactylus fuscus. Next base: position 82,987,080 of record NC_134272.1, read on the forward strand.
ACATCCACAATATCCAAACCGTCTGCGCGTTTCCAGCTCCCGTTTCAGCCAATTTCTATATAAATATTTTTATTTTATTTTTTTTTGTATTTATTCAACTGGAGGTGAAATGGAAAGCCCCTGACTGTTGTTGCGATGTCCTTTCAGTGGCTGCCGAATGACTAGCCTGCAGCCATATACAATGTGTAGGGGTTTTTAATATCAAGATGGAACGCAAAATCAACAGCAAACTTAGGGATCTATGAAATACCGCACCTTTGACATGAACTCATTTATAACTTTGGACTGTTGGAAAAAAGGATGTAAAAAGCTAAAAAGTAATATATAGCGAGTGGGCTCATAAAGAATGCATGGATGCGGGCCTGCGGTTCACAAGGGCAATGGGACTGGTAAAACAAAGCCATAAAGTCTCGTAATTTGGGACCCGATTTCCCATTCATCATACAAACCAGTGTGGAAAACATGCGGGTCCTGGGTGAGAAGACTTTGTACAAAGCAAAAAAGTATTACAATTTTTGTTCTTCCGTTGTATCGTGCTTGGAGGACTCAACTCCTCGGCCTGTAGGTGGCGCTGTAGATTCCTCCTCTAAGTTATGCACTGAGATCTAGAACTTTATTGATATGGCTGCCGCTTTACTTGTATATAAAGGTAGATATGTCGAATATTTTTTTTATTTTTATTTTTTTAATCCTAAATTTGGTGAACATGTTTTTGATGTACTGGTGGTAAACTAGACACGGCCTATAAGTAAAATAAAGTTATTCCTTTAAATTAGACATGGCGACCTATTAGACAGATGGTCATTGATGCCGCTGAGATCTAGGTGGTGTAGTCCTACTAGGGCCCTTATGACTTTAGGGGCCCAAAGACCCCTCTGGTCATTGTCATAATTGATCATCAAAGTACAAATCTGTCCAAAAAACATCATTTTTTTTTTTTTATCTGAGCAGATCTTTTGGCTGACCCAATAGAAACTTGTTGTCCTGATTATTTAAAGGGGCTGCTCAGGGTATAAAAATAAAAGCGACTACTTTTTTCCAGGTCTATAGGTTGTCTGGTATAATTTCCACTAAAGTGATGAGCTGAGATGTAATACCACACACAACCTGCGAACAGGGGTGGCGCTATTTTTGGGAAGAGAAAAATAAAAACGGGCGTATTTTTCTAATCCTGACCACCGATTGGCTCCCGTTTTGGATCTTACAATTTGCACGGCTGTTTTTGTATCTTTTGTTATCTTAATAAAATTTGTACGGATCAAATGAAACATTTGGAAGATAAATACATATATTTGGAGCGAGCTCAACTCAGGCCTCGGTGCCAGACCCCATAGGCTAAATAAACTCTCCTCCCTATCTGTGCTTGTATAACATAATATAGCGTTCAGGAACTGACTGGAGGGTCCGACTGTGTTTTTACGGTTGCCCAGTTTCAGTGGGTTTCGTACAAGGTAATATTGTGCTGCCTCTGAAACTAATATTTCTTCAGCGGAAAGTATTCAGTTTCACAAATGACAACAAAAATATCGCCTACCACGGAGCTAGCGGTGCTTTGTTTTGATACCAAGCTGTGGATAAGAGGTAGCAGAGCTGAATTTGTCCATAACTTTTGGCATGGGGAATCCGGGAGCCCCTGGCTTGCAAAGTGTTATGCAAAAATTTTCCAAAGCCGTGCGCCCCTTTGGGGTGTGGTATTCCCTTTTTTTCTGTGGTTCCCTCTTGTAACAATGATCTGGAGATTCGCCCATTCTTCCAAGACACAACGGGTCAGTCTCCTGAACATTCCGAGGTGGTTGGCAACAATGTATCACAATCTACTTCTATAGGATCAAACTATAGATAGAGGGGTGTATCATTAGACGTCAGCTTGCAACGTTACGTTCCGCTTAAAGTGGACTACAAATATCAGCATCCTGGTAGCCCAGCCATTGCCAGAGGCTTACAATGTTTCCAGACTGAAAAGATTGAGAGTTCTCAGTAGTTGATACCTTTTTTTTTTTTTTTTTTTTTTTTAATGGCTAACAAAAATGATGACCTATTGCAACCTTCGGAACTACTGGGTTCCTTCATCAGGCTGGTATAACACAATACCTGAAGGCAAGCATAATACGGTACAAAGCTAAATTTTTCTTATACACAGGGATATAATCTCACGAGCAACAGTGGGGGGTAAGGAGAGGATGCAGGAAAGGTTTTGCCCTGCCATGCCCCCTGTCCAGGTATGGGGGCCATTGAAGGAGCATTAGCATGGGATTCTCCCCTCTGTAGTGTAACTTGAGTCAATTTCTAACAAGTAGGTAACAGTTTCAGGCCTGTGTCATGGAGCATTACTGAAAACATCATGCTGGGAGATATAAGGCTGGACACAGAAGGAGTCTGGGGGGTTGGGCAGTGCCGCGTCCTATTCCTGGACAGACCTTTGCCCTCCTGCAAATAAAACATTCATGAGGGTAGAATAGAAAGCCTGCAGGTAATGGAGTTACAGAGAAGCGTCCATCTGCTGCATTACTCCATACGGAGGGGGATAAAGGGCCGAGGACTGGTCATTAATAACTACTTGTCATGGCAATAAAACATCTGCATGGCACTGAATAGGTTAAATGACCTGTACTAAAACTAGGGGAACTTTGCACCTCCGACAATCCATAATAATGGTGGCCGTATAGGAGCGCAGCCTGTCCGCTGACTAATATCCTATATGGCATACTTGTCAGTCTGGTCTCAGACTGCTAATATAGCGATGTCATCATCCTTATAGCAGTGCGTGACATCATCACGGCTCTGATGACCTCATACCGGGGCAGAGATTAGTGCGGCGATGGCGTGGATTGTGAAACTTTTCTAACTATTGTTTTGTTCCGTTCACACGCTGTCAAGGTGGCTTATCGGGTTTTCAGAAGTCAGAAGAGAGTAATTCTGTACTTTCGGGGACAGAGGCAGAGAATATTGAGAAATTATTGTGGTATCCTGTGCTATCGATGCTTCTCATATCTGTTTTTGAAGCTAAATAACAGAGCGGAGTTCATCAGTCCCATGAAAAACCTGAGTTGGGTCATTTGACAAACTCAACTCTGCTACATCTCTATATGTAAATATACAGATACGTAACACCTATCATTAAAATGACTTAGTGACTTGATTCTTTACGCTGAGCAGTATATTTAGTCTACTTGTTGAGTGACCGAACTACTGAATCACGTCGTGTAATGTCGTTGGAGACGTCTGGAGTCGTTTTACATTCAGCCCACGTTCAAAGATTCACCCAAGGGCAGCCGCTCTTCTAAATCATCAAGGTAGAACTGTGGGTTTGTTTTGTAAGGGTGTCCCGGGTGATTCATTGTGAGCCCCATGTCACAAAAACCCAAGGAGTGGAAGAGTTAGTGTGCCATTAACATTCTTTCATTCTCCATCTCATCAGGAGGTATCTAAGGTCCATCCATGGTGGACCATCCACCTCCCCGGCTATAGGAGGACAATGCCTGGAATGCCGGCAATGTGTTTCTATTTTTGTCACACCTATGTGTGGCCATCCATCTGGTCTTAATCAATCAGTCTCATCCAAAAAGCTTTGCTGTACTTGCAGCTGAAATAATACACCTCTTCATCAGTTCTTCTACTTAACACGTCTTCTGCCAGGACACTTACTGGGTTATTTGTCAACTCCAAAGATGTCTGGCACCATGGCTCCATGGATAAGGAGGATGGGAAAAAAAATGATCGCATCATTGGTTTTGTTATATGGAGTGATTTCGACTTTCTCTAGGACTGGGCTGTCTACTTGTATTGTACGATCCCCAGGAAATGTCTGGCTATATCGAAAGTTGACCTGTTGACTAGACCTAAGGGTACGTGGAGATCTTCACCAATGTTGATCAACTTATCAATTCTTTGGGGGACTACTGTCATTGAGGAGGCAAGAAGTTCCTTGAGACTCCAGTTGATCTATACTGAAGGACTACAAGATGGCTTCCTTTTGCTTCACTAGCCAAACACTTGCTACTCCTCTTACTCCACCCCCACCATACACATATAAACTTGACTTGTAGATAGGTGGAAAATGGAGCAAACCGATGCCAAACACAATTGGTGGCAGCTTATTGCCGCAAAACCAAAATAATTGGGTATGCTGAAATACAACAACAGATCTCCCCCAACATCTACCATCGTGTAGAGTCCGAAGGCCCTGTAGACATTAAATAGTTGGACAAGATCCATAGACTTTAATATGTTCTGCTGCCTAAATCTGGTGCTAGAGACAACTAATTTCTCCCAAACTTAGGTGGTGAAATTTAACAATTTAACATCATCTGTTCGAGAAGAGTCAGGAGACCCCCATAATCATAAGACAGGTGGTCAGCCCCGTCAAAGTTGGCAGATTTGGCCAACTTTGTTCTAAGGTGTGTAGGCTCCTTCACATAGTGCTCCATCTTTACTATGGTTGACATACGCCCATCCATTGTCTTCACCACCCGTTATATCGTGTAGCTACCTTCCGAAATATCATGTGACTTCTTGAAATTAAATATTCTGCATTCTACACAGGGTCTTGTTTAGTTTTTGGAACATCTGCTGTGGCTGATCTGGGTTCCGGTTGAGCAGTGGGAAGAGGATTGTGATGACTGGCAATATCCACGTGTGTTTCTTAAGGGTGATCATAGCAGAAGATAGAAACTTCACAGCTTTTCTTGGTTTCGAGTTACTAATTGTAGCTACTTTGTGTCACTTTACGTGAAGACTGGCCACATCCATTATGTCAGATGGCTGCCATTAATACATTTCACAAAAAAATGTGCATATTTTAGGTCTTGCCGAAGCCTTGGGGGGTCTTGCGCTCATTGAATTGCATGCTCATCTGGTGAGGGCTGGGATAACTTATTTACATTGGATTTCCATTCATCAGGTGAACTTTGCTAAGTATCAGCTGGTCATACACAGGAGGTCGGATGCACACATGGTCACTTCTCTTCTTCTTTTTTGCTAAGTGTTCTATTACTTTCCCCACCGGCCTAGGCACAAAGTTGTGTGGGGGATGGAAATATTACTGCGGAGGAGCCGTGCGCATAACAATACCTACCTCTGTCCTTTCTCTCTTTTGTGCTTTTCATGTCAGGGATGTTTTGCCATGCTGCCTGGGTAACTGTTCTGAAAGGTTGAAATATCCCTTGTTGAAGGAGTTTTTTGACCGAGTGCCCCCTGACATTACCTTTTGTTCTATAGAGGTGTTTGATCCTATCCCTTTCTCCTGAAGGAGAGAAAAAAAATCCTTCCCCAACCTTTAACCTTTTCCGAGCTGGTGAGGTTAAACACAGACAAGCTCAAAAAAAGCTAAACAAAAAGTTTTCCCCTTATAGTGCGGGTGGTACAGACTCGAAGAGCTAATCCGAATAAGATTTAATAAGTTTATTAGAAGGTGTAGATTGTGCATGGTGATATTGGCTTGTGATACCAAGTTACAATGTTATGCCATATATTTTTGGGTGCCACATTGGGGTTAAGGAGGTCTGTAGAAATCCTACCAAGTCCTATTTGTATGTGTGACACAGCTAAAGACTTACGGAGGTGACCACCTAATGTGTAGAGGTTTCTTCGACCTATGTTGGGGGAGAAGCATTGGGCATGTTGAATTTCTCAAAGTATCTGGCCATGGCATGCTCCCCTTTTTCCAATGAAAACCCCCCACGCTTGCTGTATCGGATTGCCCTTGAAAATGGCTAGACCCCTAGAGAGTATTGGTGCCATATGAAGGCTAGAGCTCTCCACCTAAGGTTCTCTACCAAAGTCAACAAATGGACAGCCCAACCCAATAAGAAAGTTTTCTTAGACCCATACTGTAGCTTTATCGTAACTACTACAATTTTTAGTATGCTTGGACAGTTGCAAACGGGGTGGTCGTAGGTTCCCGTCCGATTAAGGGTCACACATTGTAGAGGTTGGAGATCACTGCTATCAACTGGATAGTCACTATGCCAAATGGAAGTTTCCACTAAAACCAAACTTTAAATTCAATAATAAGCATAACATTTCTAAAAGTATATCAAGAAATAAAAAAAAAATTAAATCTACCATTAGATGACCTCAAGGTTGGAGCTCTCTGCTGCCATGACGGGGTTAATCCTGCCTGTGGAGTTTCTTTCCTTTTTTTTTTTTTTTTTTTTTTTTTTTCCTCTCTTTTTGAAAATTGAATTTTACTGCAACAAAGTAAAGTATAACGGCCCCCGCGAGACGATATTACAGCTACTATATTGTTTTCTAAGCTGATGTCATCTTTCACAGGACCAAGTTTCAAACAAAAGACAGAACATTTCTAACAAATCTATCACTGTGCGAAAGGAAATCTACAAAAATGTTTAGCACAAGGTGAACTGATAACGAGGAAGGAAAAAAAATTCCCTTTCTCAGTCAACAAAATGACGATCTGTTTATTTTTGTAGCCTGTCGGGAATGTTTTATCTTCACGTGAAGGTGTTTTTCTTGTGCTGCAATTTTTTTTTTTTAATGAACTTTTTGTAGTCCCTTGTTTTTGTCACTTGTTCTTCCCACCGGTCTGTGCGGGACTACTAATGTCAGCAATCTCAGGGCTGTTTCTACCTTTATTGTAAATAAGAGGTTGTCTGATAATGGATTTTTATGGCTTGTCCATCCGTCATGTTGTAAAAGTCAGGCCGGTGGGGATCTGGCAGCCTGGACCCCTACTGATCTGGAGAACAAGTGGGTCTTGTTCCCTTTTTTGAGACAGCTATGCATGGTCAGTTTCCACTGAATATCAGTGTGAACAGTTCTATGTCTTTGTAACAAAATACTTCACTCCAATGGTGTTACAAAGTTATTGGGCCCCAATGCAAATCTGTACTAGGGCCCCTAAACTTTAGAGTACTGTTGGCCTCATACTGTACGCAGAACTTTTTGGACACTCTCAGACGGTGATTGCAATCTCTTCATCCCCTATAGCTAGCTACAAGTTTTATCTTTCGCAACTTTTTCAAAAATAAACTAAAACAAAAAAAATCTACATTGAATTTCCCTTTTGGTTATATCATTGGTACGTTTTGCCCGTATTGTCCATTTATTTTCTTCTCTTGGATGTGTCGGATATGTGGCCTTTTTATGGTTTTTCATTACAAACCTAATTGTAGGGTGTGATGTGGATGACTCACGAAGATTTGTGTCGTGATCAGATCTCCATTATAAGCAGATGTTGGAATTTTTCTAGTTTTTTTTTTTTTTTTCTTTGCTTTTTGACTTTTTGAAACCTCGGCATTTCTTCCCCGTCATCATGTCGTATTTATTTACAAACTTTGCGAACAGTTGTGGCTCTCAGCAAAGTCACCAACCCATGGTAAGAGCGTCATAGCCGTATCACGTTTACAAGGCGGCAGACTGCGAGAAGCACACAAGAGCGTTAGCTGGATCTCAAGAGCCCTTTGACTGGCATAAAAATGATTCCCATATTTGAAAGGGGACGGTATTCTGCACCTGTTCTCTGTACCATTCCCCAGTCATAACATTGGAGTCATTTGATTCTGTTCATTAAAAAAAAAATAATAAAAAAAAAAATTAAGGAATGGTTGTCGGCCAAGGGAGTGTAACTGTGTGTAGCCGGTGAATGGCAGGTGCTGGCCGTGGGCTATTTTAATGGGTTCATATTTTAAATAGGGATATGTCATGGTTAAAAAAAAAAAAAAAAAAAAAAAAGTTAAAATGTTTTTGAAAATTTTTATTCTATCTCCTACTTATCTATCTATCTATCTCCTACTTATCTATCATTCTATCTATCTATCTATCTATCCATCCACTGTATAGATAAACCAAAACAGGTCAATAAAAGGGGGGATCTTTTTCTTTACCAGTTATAGGTGGGCTGAGATTTAATAATTCGTTTAGAATTTTTTTTTTTTTTATTTGTGTAACAATCTAATTTTTTTTTAACATTCCTTTATATTATCATGCAAATTAAATTTTTGCAAAAATAAAAAAAAATTTTTAGTTTCATTAAATAAATGAAGTGTTATTTACAAAACAATGAAATTTTTTTAAATTAAAAAAAATAAAAATAAAAAAAATAAAAAAAATTTCTAGCAAATGTTTGATACCTAGGAAATGTATAGGAATGAAACCGAACCATATATTGAGTCTATGGAACTTGGCTTTAGGGGTACAGATTTAGCAGGCGCACATGGGCCCTCACGCCTTAGGGAACAGGCCTTTCCTTTCATAGTACAACACATCCTTTTTCAGCTCCAGACTGCAATGGCTGATAACAGGAGACTACAGAGTACTTAGCAGACAGACCTTAGGTCTAGTGTCTTACATTTTGTTGACATCAGGGCCTACGTTGCTTGTGCCATGTTAAATTGCTCTGTAGGAACATCTGACACACATCTGTGTCCTTAGGTGAGCCCTCTTGGCTCTAGGAGGGATCTGAGGTAAATTAGTTTCACGGGACAGAAGGTGAAACACGAGATTGTTTTATGTTTTGTTGTTGCTTCAGGCCTAGTTAGTCACCATTTTGCTGACCAAATGGCTTTCATTGTACCTCACATGACTGATATCAGATGTTGAACCTTGGGAAATTGTCGCCTTTCGGCCTGTTTAGATAAGACGGGCCGGCCATAGGTGGGAATACCTCAGAACTGGCTGGTGGTCGGATATAGTTTACGAGGAGGACATTGAATGCTCTTAATGATATACCCAATGTGTTATCAATCACCAATGAAAGTTGAGGCCTAAGGAATCAATCATTGGAGAGACTTGTTGCCCATAACCACCAATTACAGCACAGCTTTCATTTTGAAAGAGCACAATATGACAAGTAAGCTGTGCTGTGATAGGTTGCAATGGGCAACTAGAATGGTTTCATAAATCTCCTCTCCGTTGTATTCAAAATGGCCGCCTTATCACATAGAAACCTAAATTTTGTGCCATATTAAATGGATGAAGAAAGTTCCTATCTACTGCAAGGGATTATCCTGAGATACCTTTTAAGACGTGTCAATCTGGGAGGGCCAGACCTTCAATGGCATTAAGAATGGGGTTGTTCTATAACTATCTATTGGAGTGGGGCTCAGTGAAGAGTTATAGGTGGGGGTGGGTGGCCAATGAAGGATACAAAAGACAGGGGGCCAAATAACAAAGGTCAAATTTACCCCGTCGCCCCCACCCCCATGCCTATTGTAGTGCCTGATTTTACTGTTGAGAAAGGCCTGGTGTGTTATTCACCACCTTTCAGTGACCCTTGCGTCTATTCTCCAACCCCCTTGTTCGGGAAGGGAATCCTACATAATGTAGGATCTTACCGCCTGTTAAAGGGGATGGGACCGACCAGGATAGGACTTCATTAGTGTTGCGCGAATAGTATTCGAATCTTAGTTTCAAATACCTCTGTTCCCATAGGAAAGCATGGAAGTGGCCGATTGTGAAGGGGTTAAGCGCCGGCGCCTGCAGCGCGCCGGTTGCTCCCATTCATTCCTATGGAGCGAGGTATTCGAAACTAGAGTTTCTAATATTCGCTCATCTGTAGACTTCATCTTACCGAGGGCAGTTGCTCAGGTTAGCCCTATGTCTCATCCAGGGTATCTAGACGCAGGGCTAAGGCAACGAACTGACCTTAAAAAAAAATCTTAGGTACAACTCCACAAAAAGTTGCATAAAATCGCGCTGCTTCAGTCTCCACGTGAGGAACTGAATATTTCACAAATTCGTATTTATTTCCTCCTCTCCCTTATAAATATTCACAGCCCCCCAATGACACATCATCCAGCCATGAAATAAAATCAACCCCCCCCAAAAAAAACCCAAAAAAAACCCCCAAAGATCCCATAAAACCGAACCTATAACTCTCCCCTACAAGCGTGGCATTACGGGAGGGCCTGTTTTATTCAGCGTGATAAAAAAAAGATGAAATATTCACAAACACTTTTCCCCAAATTCACCAGAGAAGAATAAACTCATCCTTATGTCAGTCTTGTTAGAGAGGGATTAAGAAACTGGCAATTATTTCGGCGACCTTAATTGTCGCTCTGCAGGAAAAAACTGCGTAATTGGGCCACGTTTTTTTTCCTTTTTTTTTTTTCGGCGGGCCGCACACCTGCAGCACATCGTACGGTATAATGTCAGCTTTCAGCGCGCGGCTCTGCCAGGTTCTGTCACCACCAGTCACTGCGATTCTCGGAGAATACTTTAGGCTTGTGTATAATGTGGCTTCTGTGCCGAAAAGAAGGGAGCATTTTCCGTGCCGCACAATGGAATGTACAACATCAACACTGGCTTCATTATATTTTAACGCCTACCTTCAGTGCCGCTCTGGTCTACACAGTTTGAGGTTTCATTGTTATGCCATAATGGGCCTGTGCACATCTGAAATTCCCCCTATTATTCAGCTTATTAAAGCAATACTGACTTGATTATCAGGCTGCGGTATAGCGAAGAGTCTGTGCATGAGCCAAATCTGCGGTCGGCCACATTCCACTATGTGTACAAGAGCGTAAAAGAAAAAAAAAAAGAAACACAACTCTGCAATATAAGATAGAAACACAAAAGCAAAGTATGGAGGAGAATGGCTATTTGTGCCCGTGTGGTGCGGGCTCAGTAAAAACGGAATGAATATTTAATGGCGATGTGAAGATATCTCGCTCTGTCCCTGCTCTTCGCTCGTCGTTGCGGTGGTCATGTCAAAGTTGAAGTAGAGATGTAGCGGAGACTAAGTCTGCTCTGCTGCTGTATGGTAGAAGTTTGGGTTTAGTTCAACTTTTTGTGATTTTTATTTTTGTAGGTGGGTGATTGACATTGGATGGAGGAGTTTGTTATACAACTAGGTGACTCTATTGGTGGATTTGTAGATAGGGTTGAGTGATCGGGGTTGGAAAAGATCGGATCGCGATCGGCTGGAAATTGATCAGCAATCAGATTTTAAAATCGATCCTGAAATCTCAAGATCGGCTCAACCCTATTTGTAGACTGCTATTGCCTGGCTGTAAAGGTTTACTGTCCTGGATATTCCAGCCTAGAATGTTCCAGGTTCTGTTTATTACATAGTTCTATATAGATGTAGCAGAGAGGAGTTTGCCATATGGAACTTATCACAGTTTAACTTGGCATTTTACATAGGACTGCAGCTCCGCATGGCTCTGTATAGCAAGGCCCAACAAGTATTTTTGCAAATCTGACGCAAAAAGCGGATGCAAGCCGTACATTTGCTTAGAGATCAATGCAGGATGCTGAGTCCGTCTCTGTCCGTTTCTGATCCATACTGTCCAAAAACAGAAACGGATCAGTTTTCATTGTTATACATTGACCTCTAATCTGTTTCAGACCATTACCTGATGTGAACGGACCCAGAGATGAGAAGAAAACCCTACCTAGCACTGTCTAGTACTGGAAAGTGGCAGCCATCTTACCTTGTAAGATATGGGGTATAATAGTAATAGTGACAACTCTTTAAAATGCTCAATAAAAGGGTAGGAATCCAGCGTGATGGCCGGGGCACATATCAAGCTTTGTTTCCTTTAAAAGACTCATTCAACTCTGCTACATCCCAGATCCTTCCGAAGCTTCCCCTGACTCCCCACTTGCCCTATCAGCACCTAACCTAGTAATAAAACAGAAACATCATATTATAGCATCAGGCATATGTATCCAATAAAGCCGACGCGTTTCGCTTCCTATTTAACAGGGACTCTGCGGTGGGGAGTCGTGTACAGGACTTGACTGGTGTAACCCTTGACACCTTAACACATGGACTACATTAAAAATCCCATTACCTCTATGGACTTGCCTCATAAACAGCACTCACCGAGCACCGTACAGAACGCGGTTTTCTTTCTTTTTTTTTTTTTTTTTTTCAGCCAGACGGACTAATCTGGCATGCGGAGAGTTAACAGACTTTTCGCCCCTAAGGGAGATACTCTGTATTTTGCTATCTGACATGTTGTCATATAGAAAGAAATCAATTGGTAATTAAATGATGCACCTTGTGAAGATGACAAAAGGCATTTGGTTGCAAAAAGAGAACTGGGTTGTGAGGGGTTTGTAATGAAGGCCTAATGACTATTCATAAGAGATTTTCCGTCCGTTGATCCACTTGACTGGAATGTTCTGCCCCCGAGAGTATGAGCTGTCAGATTCTCTCACCTCAGAAAGCCGCCGCTATCGACGGTGTGGAGTTTGAGCGAGGTTTTATCTAGTCGTTGCTTAAGGCCTGTCTTAGGTCACATGCAGAAGGCACACATCTGGCTTCCTGTAGGTGCAACCTCGGGACATAAATTTTGACTAATTTTTAAAACTATAAATATGTAGGACTGACGCTGAATAAGTTACCTTGTATTCATATCGCAAACGTTCGGCGGCAGTGCCATTTCATAGCAGCAACCCGGGAGGATGTCACTGTAATTCGTAATTAGCCGACTCATTTGTTAGCAGCGGTAGAATGACCTTTTTACATAAATTCTCTAAAAATTAAAAAAAAAAAAAGAAAAACAGAAAATGTGTAATTTTTTCTTTCCGTCGCTGTGATAATAGAATGACCTATGCTGGCTCTGACCGAACAGTCAACCACCCCTACCGGAGAAAATACACCACAGTCTTTATTCAATTACAAAAAAAACTATATGAATCCTATTGGAATGTCATGTGAATACAAGCCGGGATAAGCAGAAGGTTTTGTTCATCATGAGTCTGTGATTTTGCAATATTATTACCTTCTAGGTACAAGAATATAACTACTATAATACTGCATCCTATGTACAAGAATATAACGACTATAATACTGCTCCTATGTACAAGAATATTACTACTATAATACTGCTCCTATGTACAAGAATATACTACTATAATACTACTCCTATGTACAAGAATATAACTACTATAATACTGCTCCTATGTACAAGAATATACTACTATAATACTACTCCTATGTACAAGAATATAACTACTATAATACTGCTCCTATGTGCAAGAATATAACTACTATAATACTGCTCCTATGTGCAAGAATATAACTACTATAATACTACCTCCTATGTACAAGAATATAACTACTATAATACTACTCCTATGTACAAGAATATAACTACTATAATACTGCCCCCTATGTACAAGAATATAACTACTATAATACTACTCCTATGTACAAGAATATAACTACTATAATACTACCTCCTATGTACAAGACTATAACTACTAGAATACTGCTTCTATATACAAGAATATAACTACTATAATACTGCTCCTATGTACAAGAATATAACTACTATAATACTGTCCCATGTACAAGAATATAACTACTATAATACTACCTCCTATGTACAAGAATATAACTACTATAATACTGCTCCTATGTACAAGAATATAACTACTATAATACTGTCCCATGTACAAGAATATAACTACTATAATACTGCTCCTATGTACACTAATATAACTGATATAACACTGCCTCCTATGATGATATACAGATGATATGATAGCAATTTGACCCTTTTTATGAAATACAAGTCCCATTAGATGTGGCTAGGACATGCTGGGAGTTGTAGTCCTGCCACACCTCTATATATTCACGTGTTTTCTATAAGAAAACCTCTGCTGAAATGTCCATTTTCCAGGTTAGTCATAGACATCCCACTTGTGGCTGAGGGAATGTTAGAAAACACGGCTTTTATCAGATTACAGCTGATTCTCGTACCCAGGAGGATAGAGAGAAAACGTTAAATGCATCAATTCACTTTAACTACAGCGATGGGTAATGCTTCGGTCAGAGAGGTAGCAAAAATTGAATTATGTTTCTTCAATCCCTATCCATTATTTGAACTTTTATTTTGTTTGCGACGATTCGTTCGCTGAGATTCTAGATTCTGTCTCTGGTTTTCAGGCGTCTTGGCAGACTATTTCCTTCTGCGGTACAGAGAGAAAAGGATGGAGGGGAAAAAAGGAAGTGCTGGTGTAATACTGTATGAACAGAAGGGGTATATAGATATATACCTCCATAGGGCAAGAACTCTATATGTTTTCATTGTTTTGCATTGACCTAGATGGAACGTTGAGCAGATTTATATTAGATACGATGACGCCAATGGTAATGGCTACCAATTGGGTACAGCTTGAAGTCATGTGCCCTATAGCGCCATCTAGCCAAAGATAAGGCAATATTGTGATGCAGGGTCCAGGGCAAAACATGTGTACGGGCCTTGAAAATGTAGAGCAATAACAGCACCATACAAAGCCAAAAACATAGTGCCATAAAGTGCAACGTAGTGTTCAGTATCCCTGAAATAGAGCAGACTGGGCCGAGGTGGCCCGTACATGGTGGAGAAATGAGCAAGATGATATTAATGATGGAGATCTAGGGTGCCTCAGTATCACAGCAGTCATATTATAGTAGTTATATTCTTGTACATAGGAGCAGTATTATAGTAGTTATATTCTTGTACATAGGAGCAGTATTATAGTAGTTATATTCTTGTACATAGGAGCAGTATTATAGTAGTTATATTCTTGTACATAGGAGGTAGTATTATAGTAGTTATATTCTTGTACATAGGAGGTAGTATTATAGTAGTTATATTCTTGTACATAGGAGTAGTATTATAGTAGTTATATTCTTGTACATAGGAGCAGTATTATAGTAGTTATATTCTTGTACATAGGAGGTAGTATTATAGTAGTTATATTCTTGTACATAGGAGTAGTATTATAGTAGTTATATTCTTGTACATAGGAGTAGTATTATAGTAGTTATATTCTTGTACATAGGAGCAGTATTATAGTAGTTATATTCTTGTACATAGGGGCAGTATTATAGTAGTTATATTCTTGTACATAGGAGTAGTATTATAGTAGTTATATTCCTGTACATAGGAGTAGTATTATAGTAGTTATATTCTTGTACATAGGAGCAGTATTATAGTAGTTATATTCTTGTACATAGGAGGTAGTATTATAGTAGTTATATTTGGGTACATGGGGAGCAGTATTATAGTAGTTATATTCTTGTACATAGGAGTAGTATTATAATAGTTATATTCTTGTACATAGGAGCAGTATTATAGTAGTTATATTCTTGTACATAGGAGTAGTATTATAATAGTTATATTCTTGTACATAGGAGGTAGTATTATAGTAGTTATATTCTTGTACATAGGAGTAGTATTATAATAGTTATATTCTTGTACATAGGAGCAGTATTATAGTAGTTATATTCTTGTACATAGGAGTAGTATTATAATAGTTATATTCTTGTACATAGGAGGTAGTATTATAGTAGTTATATTCTTGTACATAGGAGGTAGTATTATAGTAGTTATATTCTTGTACATAGGAGTAGTATTATAGTAGTTATATTCTTGTACATAGGAGTAGTATTATAATAGTTATATTCTTGTACATAGGAGCAGTATTATAGTAGTTATATTCTTGTACATAGGAGTAGTATTATAGTAGTTATATTCTTGTATATAGGAGCAGTATTATAGTAGTTATATTCTTGTATATAGGAGCAGTATTATAGTAGTTATATTCTTGTACATAGGAGCAGTATTATAGTAGTTATATTCTTGTACATAGGAGCAGTATTATAGTAGTTATATTCTTGTACATAGGAGCAGTATTATAGTAGTTATATTCTTGTACATAGGAGTAGTATTATAGTAGTTAATTCCTTTTATATAATGGCAGTATTTTAGTAGTTAATTTCCTGCACATAGAGGGCAGTATTACCTATTGCTGGATAGATTTCCATAGGTCAGACCTGATCATGGTGGCAGCACAAACCCAACAACGATTGGTCAAATTATCTTTGTTTCTATGACCACCCTTATCTTCAATGTAATATTTCGGGATTAATGGTGCACACAGAGTGCCTTTCGGTTATTTTGGCAAACAGGTCACCTGTATCAGAGGTTAATTTGTTTATCACCTCATTAGGGTTATTACATGATCCACTTAAAAAGGAGACATTTGTGAAAACAATAAGCCTTTGTAAGGTCCGCAGCCGGGGGAGGGGGTGGTCGACAGCAACCTTCAGCATGTCAATAATGGAGCAGCTCTGTAATTCAATACATTATGTATTTGTGAGGAACTTCTGTTGGTGCATTGTGGTTAGTGTGCCTCGCTGACGTCTTTCTTTCAAGCTGACAAAGTGGCCGAATAAATGGCCAATTGTCACAGAAACTGTGATATTCATTATTAATGTGCACTGATTGCAGCTTTACTGAATGCACTGAAAAATATCAGTATGTAAACAGCTCCGAAAACCAGCACAGGGAACGGGGGCGAGAAGTGTGCACACAGTGGGCCGGTAATGTGTCTATAGGTCACTGTCCTCTGCCCCATATAGTGGCAGGGCTAGGGTGAAAACATGCCGCCATATACAAGGCCATAGATCAGACTATCGGTAAACAGGTTCCTTGGTTTTCCTCTGCAAGGCACCCCCGTGATATGAACATTACCAAAATAACATGGTGGCATAGGAGTGTGTACAAACATGCATGGCCTCTACATGATACCTAGCATGAGCACCGCCAAAATAATATGGCACCAGTTTTCCCCCTTAGCATGCCCACCAAGGTCATTGGGGCAACATTGGCCCCTCTTAGCGAGCCCAACAAGGCCGGCGAGGCAGCAGTTACCTTTCATAGCGTGCCCAACAAGGCAAGTGAAGCAGTTGTTGCCTTCCTTAGCGCCCCCAACAAGGTCCATACGGAGCCATTTGCCCCCCTTAGCACCCCCAACAAAGTCAATGAGTTGACAGTCTTCCTTAGTATCTAGGGTTGGGCCGATCTTGAGATTTGAGGCATGATTTTAAAATCCAATTTCGGTTCGTTTTACAGCTGATCCTGATCGTGAAATTTACTCAATCGCCGATCGGGATCCGATCTTTCCCGATCCCAATCGCTCAATTCTAATTGTATATTATATATACAGTAGGGTTGCGCTGATCTTGATATTTCAAAATCGGATTTTCGATCAATTTCTGGCCGATCGCAATTGTGAAATTTGCTCGATCGCCGATCATGATCCGATCTTTCCCGATTTGTTCAGCCCTATTATTCCAAACAGCGTCAGTGAGGAGGTCGTTACCCCCCCTTGTACCCCCAACAAAATCAGTGGAGCACCAGTTGCCACTTTAGCATCCCCAACAAGGCCATTGAGACGGTAGCCTAAAATCTACTTTGCTCTGGGATAGGCCGAAGAAGGAAAATTTTATGAACTAACTTTTTAAGTATCAAAAATGTCAAGTGGAATGCCCAGGCGAGGGATCTTTCTCAATAACATACATAATGTTCTGTCGTATCATATCATGTTTTCTTTTAAGTTCACCGAGAACCGTCTCGATAAGATTAAAACCAAATTGTTGCTTTTTTTTTTTTTTCCATTCCTCGCCTTGTACTCCCTTAGTGTCAAAAAGAAAAGCAAAAATTAATAGAATTTTTTATATTATATATTTCTTATTTTATTTATTAATTTTTTTATAGCGAAGCTTTAACAAGTCTTATCACTGACAGCAGAGGGAATTGTGTTACCTGGTTGTGTTGTAGTCGGATCTGATGCCAGTAATAGGCCGTAGCGCGGTGTTATCTGTTTATTTATCATACAATTATACCAGCATGCACTTGGCAACTTGGAGTAAGTCTGGCGGAATGAATAATGTCTACTCTTCTACTGAAGCCGAGGATATTTTAGTGAAATTCGTGCCAAAGCCGAGGCAACAATAGCCTTCATTTTTTATCAAAAATAAAATCCCAAAATTTTTGGGACTTTTTGAAATCTATACAAATATATACACCTATAGAGGCAGTTCCGTAGACCTCGCCATACGGTGATATTATCTGTATCATCATCGACGACGACGCTGAGGTTAAATTTTTAATGGAGCGCGGATGGGTCCGGTGGGCCGAACGTTATCTCGGTTATTAGTAGACAAATGATGGAGCCGATTACACCTTGGACCGAAATTGTTTTTTAATACATTTTCTGCAGCACAATAAAGGTAACAGCGCGAGCGGCTTTACGTTTACAATACCCCATCAGCAGATCTGTGTTTTGCCAGATTCTGTTACAACTAATGGCCCCTGACAGTTTTCCAGTTAAAAATTATACATAAGGGTCACTTTCCCTTAAATTATCTATTACATGCCAGCTGTTCACCACTGTACCCGTTTCAGTGTCTATCCAATGCCTGATAATGCTCTTTGCCTGCAATGTCAATGACAAGACTACAGAAGATAAAGTTTAATGTGTGCATGCTGTACCTTGGTGGATTTGCACACCACTATCCTCTATCTGGACACATCTAGGCCGTTGCAAATTCTCTCTGTCCTCGTGTAATATTCCAGCTCTGCAGCCATTATTCCTCCCTTGCAATAAAATGTTCTCTTTTCTGTTTTTGTGGAGCTGACTGATGGTCCTGGAGAGGCCATAAGAGCCTCTTGGATATTATCCACACAATAACGACGACTCCGGGCAGGACAAAAACTTTTTGTTGCGGTAACTTTAGAACGAGTCAAGGGGTCCGATGACTGTATTCAGGTGTTACCCATAATTATACCCATCCCAAAAACTCTTGTGGAGGACACTTATAAGAGACCCTTTAAGACATGGATCCACTCTAGGCAGACAAGAGACACTGGTTCACTGCTAATTACTGTGAATGGGAGTAACGTCTTGTGGCAGTGGGCCCGGGAACTCGGCACGGACAACGTCTACTTGGAGGTTGTATTTTTGACCTATTTATGTGTTGACATCTCAAAGATCCTTACGATGGGGTAGAGTTTAGTTATTTTATCTGTTCTTATATAGGTCATTGGAAATGTGGAAAATAATCACAAAAACACTCAGTTGTAGGTTGTCCATTCTATGGAGATTGGTGTCAAAAACATTTGGTAGTAAGTGGTCTCGCCACACCATCAAGTCCTTGATAATATTATGCAAAAACCATTCAGTTGCACATGGTCCTTCTATACCAAAAACATTCAGGTACACATGGTTTTCCTATGTCAAAAAACATTGTATGTGGTCATTTGTTTTTGGAGAATGATTTTCAAAAACACTCGGTAGTCCATGATCCTACATGGAAGGACCACATGCAAAGAAGTGTTTTTCTATCAAGATTGCAAAAAAATCCCCACTCGGTCGTAAAATAAGGTGTAACATGGCAGCTTTCTTCCAAAAACAGCGCCACACCTGCCCGCAGGTCATGTCTGGTATTGCAGTTTGAAATGAATGGGACAAGTATGATGTTTTTTGAAGAAAGCTGCCATGTCGTTTCTGATCCTGGACCACCCCAATAAGTATAAGTTCCCCTTAGGACTACATTTGTCATCATTGTGCACATTTTTGCAGCTATCTAGTCTGCAAAAGGCAGCATGGAGGGTACGCCAGATCCTTAAACGCTTCTGGAGGGAGCAAAACTGACAATGATGCAGTAAACCTGGCATCTGCGCGCCCCACCAGGATAAACAAGTCTGACACAGCAGTCTCCCTGTTGGTTGGAGGGCATGTACGGTGGGCGGTGGAAATTGATATGCATTATTACGGTATGTAAAATTTAGCACAGGGGTCGTAGCACAGGTGGGGGGTTCCTGCTTATTGATTTTTGTAATTGTGTTAGAACATACGGCTAATGCTTTCTGGCCCCGGGGGGCCCTGGGAGAGCTTACCTTGAGTAATAAACCCCCATAGCTCACATGGCGCTACAGCCCAGACTGCACACTCAAGGGTTTGTCGTCTTGCAATAAAACTTCGAGAGAGAGAGCGAGAGAGAAAAAAAAAATGTGCGGCATTTATTGCAAACTTAATAATCCATCCATGGAAATGGTCCACTCATTCTAATTACTCATATTTCCGAGTAAATTAATCACAAAAACGTATGTTACATGTTTTCTCCAGCTGAAAGCAAATTAGGCTTCCAATAAGACAGTATATCAAACAAAATAGCATGTTCAACCGCGAGATAGATGATGATGATTTTTTTTTTTTTTTTTTTTTTTTTTTTAAGAATTATAGTTAGACATTTTTTGGCAGACAGATTGTTTTTGCTCTATCAAAATGACAGTTTCTTTTGTATCTGCAAGAGTTCTAATTAGACAAAGGGTTGCAATCTGCTCCGTAGAGTAAGGAATGTTTGTTACCCGGCTCGAGAAATTCCACTATTGGAATCGACTGATACGGGGAAGGGAAGACGGAGAAACAGCACACACTTCATGTTGTGTCGTTGGCAGACGTCTTGAGAAAGGAGCCCGTTCTGGCTCTGACTACAGTGTTGTGGCATCGCTGAGCTGTGTACTTCTAGATCACGTTTTTGTGTTCATTCACGTCAGGCCTGAGCGTAGGGTTTACTATCTAATTCTCTTTTTGGAATATTTTTGAATTTGGGAGAAAAGGCACAATGTATAAAAAGTTGGTGCCCTTGATTGGATCCAATTCCGGGATCCACAGCATGGCCACACAGTCTGGGTAGGAACCTTAGAAAGTATAGAACTACATTCTTAACGGCTGAACCCTTGACATGTCTCTATGATGTTTCAAAAGTTTTAGGAAGCAAAGGATACACCTTAAAGGGGGGGGGGGGGGGGGTATTTGGGGAAAAAGTAAAGCATATTCTATACCCCGCTTTTTTAAATTTGTGGAAGGCAGCTAGGGAGGCCGGAACTCTTCTTCCTTTTCCTTCCCTGATGATGTTCAATTCTTGGTCACATGACCTTTGTGGAGGGCAGCTAGGGAGGCCAGAACTCTCCTTCCTCTTCCTCCTGCTGAAATTTCCCCAATGTGGGACTATTAAAGGATTATCTTATCTTCCCGTTGACTTTCTCGGTCACGTGACTATCTCAACTCTAGCCAATGGTCGTATAACCCAGGTAACATGGGTCAGTGACATCAGTGAGAGTTAGAGCAGCTGTAGGGGAGACAGAGGACCAAGAGCTCCGGCCTCCCCTGCTGCCCTCCGTAAAGGTATTAAACAGGGCTCTCGAGGAGCAGGGTGTATAGTAGTAATACGGTTTCACCAGTGGAGGGATTGCCCTGATCAGCTTTATTATTCCTTTAAGTATATACTCCTGAGCTGTAATACCAGATATCACCATAGGCAAGAGTGGTGCTATTTCTGAATTTAATACGGCCTACATTTCATATAGGGGAAACATTGACTTAATAGAACTGACCTGCATTGACTTTCTCAGTAGTCTATGCTGAGTATTATCACACGGCCCACCTACATTGAGCTACTCCCTTCCATACCCCGTATCACCCACTACTCTGTATTTTCCCTGTACGTCAGGCCTATTGAGTTACAGCACTGAAGATTTCTAGTTAAAGTGTTTAGAAAAGACTTTCAAGACTTCCCCACGCCCTGACGCAGTCTTCGTGGCGGTACAAGACAAATTCCCCCTTATTTATACCGAAACTTACCTTTGGGTGAGGAGGACATTGAGTCTATGGGCTGGTTATATTACAGGTTATTGGGGAATCCCATAATATGTGTAATCTCATCAGATTATTTATTCTATGTGGGTGACGTCTAGAAAGGAAAGAATGAGTCGGTGTCCTTATGAGTGAGCACGACTACTCACTACTACCAATCTGCCGGGTAGTTATTATACCAGGACCGTGCGACTACCGATACAACATATTACATGCAGGATACTACTCCCATCAGGCACCTGAAGTATTCCTCTACGTCTGGGCGGGGGGAGCTATAGACGAAAGGTAAGGCAGGACTTGTACGTATCAACTCAGAAAACAATAATACTTATTATTGCTAATTGTCCTTATTACAGATTAACTGAGATTATAGGTGAGTATTACAGATTATTAATCCTTATTATAGATTTAACAAAGTTATTACATATTAGACATCAGTACTGGCGACATACAAGACTATTCAGACTATGAATATGAATTATTATTATTAGATTTACTGTCCAGATTACAGATTATTATTATATAATTCATTTTAATATGTAGTAATTGTTACATATTACAGATTAATGGGGATTCCGACAGATTAAGAGGCATTATTATGTATAAAGTAATAGCGATGATGGCAGATTACAGATTATCTCAGAATAATGGCTGTTCTTACAGGTATATACTTCAGATTAACAGTCATTATTACAGATTATTAGGTTATTGTCCACTATTTAGATGGTGAGCATTTCAGAATACAGGATATTATGGCAGATTAAAGATCATTATTACGGATTAAATGTCATTGCTACTATAAATTACTGTTGCAATGTCCAATATTTTATATCAGTAGTTATTGATTACCAGATTAAGGGTAAGAAGATATGGTCCAGCTGGCTAAAATCCAGGTCAAACATGGTGGCCAGTGGCTATGTACTGAGTTGGCACATTTATAATCCTGCTGTTTTTAGCCACTATGGATGGCTGACATTTCGGCATTCACACCCTTGGGGATTAAACTACTAGTACAAAGTAATAGTCATTATTATAGGCCATTATTACAGATTAAAGGCCATTTTTACTAGTTGTTGCCATTGTTATATTCAATATTAGATTAAGGGTCGTTTTTACAGATTAAACTAGATTAGTTCAAATTAACAGGCCATTATGACAGATTAAAGGTCTTTGTTACAGATTATAAACAAAATGATTACTATTATTTGCCAATGCAATGACCATTATTGCAGATCAGTAGTTATTATTACATATCCGCAGACAATATTGCAGTTCAGTAGCAGTTTCCATAGATTAAGGGTCATTATTACAGATTACTTGTTAACAATAGATATTTATTGATACCAGTCATAGTTATATATCCGTTGAGTAAAGATTATTACATGGTCATCAATGGTTATTATATATCCGATAATAATAGATTATTGGTTATTATATATTCAGGGATTATTACATAGTCTTTAATAGTCCTTATTATATATTCATTCATTATAGATTATTGGGCATTATTACATAGTCCTTATTATATATTCATTCATTATAGGTTATTACATAGTCATTAATGGTCATTATGATATATTCATTGATTATTATTACATAGCCATTATTATATAGTCATAGATTATTGGGTATTACTACATAGTCATTATCGTATATTCATTCATTATAGATTGTTACATGGTCATTAATAGTCAATATTATCTGTTCATTGATTACTGAGTATTATTACATGGTCGCGAATTATCATTAATTATAGATTTTTTTTATTATATTATATAGTCATAGATTATTACATGGCCACTAATAGTCATTATTACATATTCATTGATTATTGAGTATTATTACGCAGCCATTAAGTTATGATATATTCATTGATTATAGATTACATGATCACTAATAGTTATTCTATATTCATAGATTATAGATTACATGGCCACTAATAGTGACTATTATGTATTCATTGATTGAGTATTATTACGCAGTCATTATTATTATACATTCATAGATTATAGATTATTACATGGCCACTAGCAGTCATTATTACATATTCATTGACTATCGAGTATTATTACGCCGCCATTAACAGCCATTATTATAGGTCCACTTCTTTTTACCTCCTCCTCACGAAAAACAAATAAAGCCGCTTAACGTCACCTTTCCCAAAACCATTTCACACATTCGCCTCCCCCGAGACCGGATTCCAGGAAGTTGAGACTTATTTATAAAATCCCTTGTCTTTTTATACAGATGTTTTATAGAAACTACCTAGTAAAAGAAAAAGTTAGAAAAATAAACATAAAGTTACATTCACCTCGAGAGGGGGGGGGGGGGGGGATTTATTTATTTCCTGGGAAAGTACAATGTGACAAGTTATATTGTGGACAGAAGGTCCTGCGCTTCCTGTGGGGTGTTTAGTGTGAGGATCTGGGAGAGGAGTCCAAGGAGTTTGGAGAGATAAGTGGCTATCTGCTCTGTTCCGGTAAAGGGAAGAAAAGACGAGTTTCCAGGATTTCCTCACCCCGCAAGGTTGATACTTTGTATCAGTGCGGCGCGGTGCGATTGTTCGCCTGCTTTTTGCGTTCTCCCTGTCTCGCTCCCTTTGTCTTGGAGGGGAAGGCTGCCGCAAGCACTTCCACCTGGATGTTTAAATTATTTAAGTCGCAGGAACTCGGCTTTTTCCCTCCTGAGTAGTTGTGGGTTTTAAAGGCTAAAATTGCTTCATCATGCCAAAGTGAATGTATGCATAAATTATTTAGTTAAACCTGAGAAATCGCAGACTTTCCCACTGATGTCTTTGGTTTTTCTTCTTCGTCTTTTTTTTTTTTTTTTTTTTTTTTTTTTTTTTTCTAAGAGCGCCTGATTAAATTTCAGAGAAGCCTCCGTTTTCTCTGAACGTGTTTTAAATACCCTGCAAGTTTGGCGCCCGATAACAGGAGAGCAGGATGGGGCTGCAAAGATGGCCTGCTGATAGGTGACAATATCACAGCCTGCCATGTACCAACAAGTACAGATGTAGTGGATGGGACCAGATGGCACCGAGACCCAGGCACTTTTTGGTTTCTTTTTTTTTTTTTTTTATGGGGGGGGGCAAGGCCACTGTCTGTCGATGAAATATGTGAAGGGCTAGAAGACAAACACGGCTCTACTGCGCCAAATTAACACTGCCATTCACATGACTTAACAAAAATAGGACATGTCTTATCGTCTGGTGGTCTGAAAAACTTGAATGTGTGTATTGACAAAGCAATGTGTTACTGAGGCTCTGCTACACCAAGATTACTTGCGCCAAATGACAAACTCAGTTCTGCTGTATCTGATATGCAATTCTTCCATACTAGATATTGAATACAATATTATATCGGAATGTTGTTGCTATAACTTTCGTCTATGGCTGCAATGTCTTCCATGACACATTCTAAACCTCACTAGAGACAATGTAGCAGAAACACAACATAGGCCACATATGTAAGTGCTGGCCTTATGAGCTTACAATCTACAGTAAGTAGTGGGGGGGAGGTGTTTACTGTCATATACTGTCTCATAATGATGTCACCATTAGAGATGAGCGAGTACAATTCGAAACTCCAGTTTTGAATAGCATGCACCTATAGGAATGAATGAACGTGGACTTTGCCGGTGGCCGGTCGCTTAACCCTCTGTGTGCTGGCCGCTTCCATTCATTCCTATGGGTGCGTGCTATTCGAAACGGCCGTTTCTTATAGTACTCGCTCATTTCTAGTCACCATCATTGGTGGCGAAGTAGATTGCACCGCCCTATGTCTCCTGTCGGTGACCGTGGAGGGGGGGCACATACTTTCTAGGGCACATTTTGAGCTTTTTTCGCCTCTTTTTATAGTTTATCGGATACGAATCCTCTATGATATTATGGAGAGGAGGTTAGAAGTTGCTCTCTCTGGATATCTCTTTATGCACAGGACTTGTCACAGCTGATTTGCATGAATTAGCAAATGGGTCAAACATGAAGGCAGGCAGAAAAGTTCCCGGGTAAAGGGAGATTAGGCTTTCAGAATATGCATGTGTCTAAAAAAGTGCGCAGCGAATGTGTATATACAGCGCATAGATATAGAAAGAGAGAGAGCCAGAGTGTCTTTACCGACGTAGCAGAGCTGAATGTTATTTGGCATTATTACCAGCTTTGATGTCGTATTCCTATCTCATCATTAGGATCGGTTTCTAATTCGTGGTGGTCCAACCTCTGGGACCCCGACCTAAACGAAACGCAGCTATAACATTGTAGCAGAAAATGGAATCTTGAAATTTTGCATTTTTCACTATTCTGTGTTTTGCACTTCTACCGCCCCCTATGGAGAAAATGCAGCATTGTGTGAACAAGGATCTAGTTCACTTTCCTGGGAATGTAAAACGCAGCAAACACCAAAAGCGCTGGTTTTCTGCAACATATGGCCTCAGCCTAAAGGGACTAAATCCTGTGGCCCGATCATGCTCAGGATTGGTGAGGGTCCCAAAGGTCAGACTTTATGAGATGCAACAATAGTGTAAGGGTCCATTCACACAAAGGAAGTTGGGGCTGATTCTTCTGAAAAATAAGTCTCTCATTGACTTCAATGGGTTCCGTTTTCCACGCGGCACCCATTGATATCAATTGCATTGATTTCAATGGGTTCCGCGCGGAGAATGGAATTCATTGAAGTCAATGGGGGGCTTATTTTTCAGCACGCTGCGCCAGAATCCGTGCCAACTTCCTCTGTGTGAATGGACCCTTAGACTGAGGTTCGTTGAGCCCACCAGATAAAACGGGGACCCATCCTTGAACAACCGCTTTAACCCTTTAAATGCTGGACCATTATAGTGTTATTGAAGGATCATCCGATGGGTTAATCTGAGAACCGTAGGTGGCATAAGATGAGTTGGGACCAATAACAAACTCGGCTCTGCTACATCTAAACTTTATTTCTCCTGCATTGGCATACAGTTGATAGTACAGAATGGTGACATTGTGATCCAGACGTTAGAACGGGTAAACTTCTTCCTTTACGAAGCAAACGCATGAGAAATGGTTGCGTCTCCTCGGATATTATGTTTTGATAGACTGGGGCTCCTTGTTGTTAACAATTGAAGTGCAGAGGTTAGAGTCGTAGCGGAATGTAATTCCCAGCAATCTGACAGACCTGCGGATTGAAGCGGCAGGGTCTCCCTATGATTCCCGGGAATTGCTTCTCACGGTGACAAATGATTAGCTGTTATCTCAGACTGAATTTGATTCCTACGAGGCGCTGAGTCAGGTAACGCGCGGGGATTGATATCGTCAGGCTCCTTAAGAGAACAATCTCTCCCGGTAAAATCATTGTAGGTTTTTAGGCTAATTGTCTAATGATTCCTCACGTAGGAGTCACTGCCGCCGCCGCCGCCACTTCTTTCTGGAGACTGATAAGTTCCCGGGATCAGATCTCTTTTCGAGTCGATACCTTGAGTCATTGTGGAAGAGAAATGCCAATCTTAAGACAGTAAAACACGTCTTGGAGTGGTGAGTTTTAATCCAATACATGAAATAGTGATTTGGCGCTTGCTATTGCTTGATGATGTCATATAGGAAGCCATCAATGGACAACATGGATGGAATATGGATGCCATCTATAGGCTGTCCATTTTGTTAGGTTAAAAGCCAAAAATTCTGGAACATTACAGCCGTCCCCATACATCTAGATAATAAAAACGCGGATTACAAATAGTCCCGTGGATTAGAAGACTAGCGGACAGGATATCTTGTGACCAGAGCAGGGAACCTTGGACATTTGGGTTGCCTCAGCTAGTCTAACCTTGGAGGTGTCTCTTTTTATTAACACACGGAGAACCGACTTGTTTCTCAAGGATTAGAAAAATCGGAGACATTTTTTGCAAAAACAGTGCCACACCCATCCATGGGTGATGTGTGGTATTGCAATGAAGCTGTGCTGCAATACTAGTCGCAACGTTTTTGCAATCTTAGACGATCCTTTAAAGGAAATCAAAAATCCCAGGGGTACAAGGATCGGGCTTGTAAAATGTTTCCTCCAGGAACCTGTGAAAGTTGTAGCGTGGACCACCTAGTATTCCTTGGTATATAGGGATAGATATTTTTGGCTCCTTCCCAGGGAATGATTATTATCGGGCTTGGTTGGAACATATCATCATAATAGGGCCACAATGGTTTTTGACAGTCCTTAGCAAGGCTACTACAGTAACCCATTGGCCCAAGGGACTATTTTCTAGATTTCTTTTAGTCTCTCCAGGTTTTTGATGGGGCGCCGTTCTCCTCCATGTTTACCCACCTTGACCATAACTCCTTGGAACACACTGAGGTTTCTCATTAAACCTTTCTTGTTTTAACCTCACTCGAGGATCCAATAACTGGGAGCCTCATACTTCATTTTGGGCCGTCAGCACAGGAATGTTTACCCAGCGGAGGAGGTCTAAACATTCCCACTTATTCCTGATGACCTTACATGTCTGTCACCGTTTACCTTGCCAGCCTGCTGTAATATGTTTTGTTTTTCTTGCACAGAAAGTAATGTAAGCCTTGGATGCAAGAAAAAAAATGCCCTTGGGTGGGCAAAACGCCCGGCCTCCTAACCCCGATAATGTCGTCCATACGTGTCCTTACAGTAACATGGATGAAATAAGTGGAGATTTTGTAGTACAGTTATAGAATTTTCAGGGTGTCGGTATGAGATGAATTTACAGTGCAGCTAAGGATTGTCTACAAGCCAGTAATATGACCCAAGGAGTGTCTGTGTGGCATACCAGCGTGCAAGGATCAGCACCCTTTCACTACTGCACTACATGCTGCAAAGTAAGCAAGACGGCTAACAATCTAACCAGCAGGTATGACAAAAATATACAAAGGAGACACAAAACCGAAAGTCTATACGGAACACTCAATGGAAACATAAACATAAAACCTATGAGGACAATAAATCTAAACTTAAAGACTAAACGTAAAGTCTATACCTAACACTTAAGAAAAACTAAAAGGACAATAAACCAGTCTAACCCCAAAGGGAACCCACAGTTCAAGACTAAATGTAACATCCAAGAGACACTAAACTTTAAGACTTTACCTAAGTAAACATTACACCTAAAGACTAAACCTAAAAGATATTACAACTACAGACAACAGTTAGAGACACTAAACCTAAACGGACACTAAACGAAAATTAAATTCAAGGACTCACTGTTACCGAAATATACACTAAATCTAAAGATTAAAACTAAAGAGATACTATAAATAAGCTAAATCTAAAGACTAAACCTAAAGAAACACTAAACCTAAAGACTAATCCCAAAATGTTAGAGATGCTACTCCTACATACTAAACCAAAGAGAGACTACACCTAAAGACTAAACCCGAAAAGACACCAAACCTAAAGACTAAGCCTAAAACCTAAACCTAAAGAGACACCAAACCTAAAGACTAAGCCTAAAACCTAAACCTAAAGAGACACCAAACCTAAAGACTAAGCCTAAAACCTAAACCTACATAGTTACATAGTAGATGATGGACTAAGGTCTTTATCCAACCTCAAGTCCAACCTATAACCCTACAATCCCTACAAGAGACCAAAGCTAAAGACTAAACCTAAAGAGACACCAAACCTAAAGACTAAGCTTATAACCTATAATCTAAGCCTAAAGAGACACCAAAGATAAAGCTTAAGCTTAATGCTAAAGAATTAGTCTACAAACTAAGTCTAAAGAGATGCCACTTATCCAGAAGAAACCAAAAACTTAAAACCTAACCTAAAAGTCTAAACTTAGAGACAGTCTAAGTCTAAAGCCTTAACCTAAGGAGATACCAAACCTCAAAGACACTAAACCTAAAGACTTCGCCTAAATCTAAACAAACAAGAAGGATACTAAACCTAAGATCTCCTGTACAGTTCCTGTGGAGCTGAAAGCAATCTTTTGTTCGCTGTTATCAGCCAATGCAGGAAGGGACTGTCTGTAGTGTTCTTCAGTGGGATCACCAGCAGGAAGTCCAGAAATCTGACCGTCCCCGACCACTCTCAGGTCTCTGCTCCCAAGTGTGAATGATCGTAGCAGCTCCGACTGTTACCACTCCTATCACCCAGCTTTCCTAGAGCCCCGAACCACCAAACTTATGTTTCCTTTTGCACTTCTGTTACTTTATAACAAGATCAATGAGTCGTTCAAGACTTCACACCTTGTTAGGAAGTGCTTTTGAATTTCTCAGGAGTCAGACACCCAGCTTTCCCAGAAACCGATACAACGTCAAACTTCCATGTGCAACTTATGGGAAAAGTCTTATCTTAGTTTACTTAAAAGCAGCCTATATAGTATAGGGCCGGCGTAGAATAAGGGGAAGATTAAAGGCTTGTGTCAGGGCTTGGCCCGGTGCAGACTTCCTGTGCAGCCAGCCCTCCTGTCCCCACTGTAGGTTTTCTTTCCTCCATCTCTCCCTCTTTAAAGGGAAGAGTTGAGCCCTTCTCACTGCCTGGCGGTGTCAGATTAAATACCGAGATGGCGACAGGAAAGAGGCTTGGAGTAAAAACAAAAGACAGGGGGGTGAGATTTATCAGGTTGGCGACGGAACTGCAGGCTTGTCGGACTCCAATTTACAGAAATCCAAACAGATTTTACTTGACACGATCCGCAATCATTAGTGCCGGAGCAGAGCTAATTAAGAAATTAGCTTTCCTGATTGTTTGCCTGCTCTCCTAGTGATGAGTAGCTGAATAATAACTATTTAACAAGAGCTGATACAGATGTAGCAGGGCCGAGCTGGTCAGGTGCAGCAGAGCTGAGTTTGTCGCTCGGCGCAATGTATAATCTATGATGAGAATGCACCAAATAACAAATTCAGCTCTGCTACATCTATAGGATTGTATCACCTGGATGGCAGCTATCAGAATAAATGGGATAAAAGTTTTTTTTTTTTCTTCGTAACTTTATTTTGGATGTCATGTCCTGGCAGGGTGACAACGACAGCGAAGGTCTTCCTGTATCACTAGGGCCAGGGTCACACGGGGATGTTGAGTGATTCGCCAAGCAGATTAGTTCTTTTGTTGTTGCATAACTAGACTGAGTTGCCATTTAGGAGTCCAGGAAAGCTGGGTGATGGCTTCCAGGGATGCACAGGGATAGGGCTGCGTGGTGATTTTGGCTACGACTATGCACAAGGCAGATTTGTTGCAGAGGTTTCTGCAATGGGATGGGTTAGTTTAGGTAGTAAGCGTGTGGCTTTATACAAGGGCCATTCACATGACGCAGTAATTTCTGCAACAAATCTGCCACATGTGAATTAACCCTTGTTTTCCTGCATCTAGAGCTAATATTAAGTTTGCCATTCTAGTCTTCTATCTACGTACAACGGCAAAAGGCAGAGTGACTTGTAGGTGCCCCCCTGGCACAGCCCCCAGGGCAGACACCCCTCCGGTGCCCCCGCTACTCCCCTCCTTTATCTCACTGCACTTTCTATTAATACTCGTCTTGTATGGAATGTGAGGAGCTTTATATGTGACTGGTAACAATACCTGGGCCACAAGGAACACATTCCTGATATCTTACAAAGTGACAGAAATCTGATCCCGGGAGGGCAATAAATTAACTCTCTTGTCTCGGCTATTTCAGTTTGTATCACATTTCACCCTCGCTTATATTTTGGGATTCAGGTTTAAGACATCGATTCTTTACATCACCCAGCAGATGTAGTGCGAAGGACAGAATATCTATCTATCTATCTATCTATCTATCTATCTATCTATCTATCTATCTATCTATCTATCTATCTTATATACTATCTATCCCACATCTGTGCGTTTATAGGGTCAATTTTAATAAAAGTAGTACATGTTTAACTAAACCCCCCCTCCTCCTATCTAATAGAACCATGGGGGTCCCACATCCAAGCCCCCTGTGGTTTATAGCGATGCCCACCCCCCTCTGCACCTGGGATGGATTATTGCCTAGGAATGGCATCCTTGTTCACTACAGATTGTGCTAGAGCGCCATGTGTTACTTTGTCTGACAACCATGTTTGCTTTTGGAATTCAACTTGTTGTCAAGTTAGAATCCTCATTGCTTGGTGAATATATTAGTATCACTGCGCATATTATCAGAGCGTAGAAAATAGCGACAGCAAACGTATCAGACATAGGATGTCTATAGGCTGTATGGATAACTAGAGATGCAGCAGAGTTGAGTTTGTTGTTTCAACATCATTCCATTTGTAGGCTTGCACATGTGGCTGGAGCGTGAGATACTGTCACACCGAGGTGTCTAGGCTCCTGCTAGCAACACCTATTGGCCCTATACAAATGGAAGTAATCCAGACTACTATAGATCCACCATGGGGGTGAGGGCTTCCTAGGTGGGATTTGGGATTTTTCACTTTCGAGAAGGAATTAAAGTTGCAATACTAATATCAAAGCTTCTGTAGGAGAAAGCATGTGAAAGAGAGAAAAGCTCCCATGCGGGCTTTCTCCCCCCCCTTGTGGTCAGGGGGGGTTCCATTGTGATGAATGTATATCCTTAGCAGCTTAACTAAGCAGGTGAGGTGTTCATTAGCAAAAGCGAGGATACTATAGAGAGAGGCAAGAACATACCAGCCCGATCATTTGTTCAGTCTGCCATCTACACATCAATTATCCTGCTGGGCTAATTACCACCTTTCCCTTGTCGAGTACCTAAGCGTTCTCACTTCTGCGCATCTGATCACATCAATTCATTATTGATAACGTGCGGATGTAATAAACCTGGAGGTGCAAAATACATCCACCCTATAGAAAGTAGGGGAAAAAATCAGGGCCATTCTACTCCTTCCATTTCTAAAATGACAGACCATGAGGAAGACAAATCATTGATAGGAGTCTCGTTGTGTAGGCACCCAGCTTTCCAAGAATAATGGGTTGATGCTAGACTAAGCTGATGTTATTATAGAGTCTGGGAATACGGGGGAGAGGACTGAGGATATATAAGGTTGCAGAATTTGGTTGCAACTCCAATTAGGGTCACCCTGAGACTTCTTCACTGATGTAAGCGAATGGCGTTACCTCCGCAAGGACGCTGCGTCTACGACTTCTAGTTGTAAAAAAGTTGACCTTGATCTTTTTGTGATTAGAAGTCGTATGTTGCAGAACCTAATATGCCAAAAGCTGTAGTCGCAGCATATAATGTAACAGAAGCCGAAGTTGTAGTCGCAGCACCTAATGTGACGAAAGCCGAAGTTGTAGTCGCAGCTAGGGTTGAGCGATCGGGATCGGAAAAGATCGGATTTCGATCGGCGATCGAGTAAATTTCGCGATCACGATCAGAATTTCGACCCGATCTTTTCCAGTGGGATCGAAATCGGAGGTTATCTCAAGATCGGCTCAACCCTAAAAGTGACTTTTCCCATAGAAAAGCATTGACTAGGGTTGAAGATCGGGATCGGAAAAGATCGGATTCCGATCGGCGATCGAGCAAATTTCACGATCAGGATCGAGATCGGCTGGAAAATGATCGGAAATCGGATTTTAAAATCGATCTTGAAACCTCAAGATCGGCTCAACCCTAGTCGCAGCACATAATGTAACAGAAGCTGTAGTCGTAGTCGCAGCACCTAGTGTGACGAAAGCCATAGTCGTAGTCGCAGCATATAATGTAACAGAAGCTGTAGTCTTAGTCGGAGCACCTAATGTGACTATAAGCCGTAGTCGTAGTCTCAGCACCTAATGTCACAGAAGCCATGCTCGTAGTCGCAGCACCTAATGTCACAGAAGCCATGCTCGTAGTCGCAGCACCTAATGTCACAGAAGCCATGCTCGTAGTCGCAGCACCTAATGTCACAGAAGCCATGCTCGTAGTCGCAGCACCTAATGTCACAGAAGCCATGCTCGTAGTCGCAGCACCTAATGTGACAGAAGCTGTAGTCGTAGTCGCAGCACCTAATGTGACTATAAGCCGTAGTCGTAGTCTCAGCACCTAATGTCACAGAAGCCATGCTCGTAGTCGCAGCACCTAATGTCACAGAAGCCATGCTCTTAGTCGCAGCACCTAATGTAAAAGAAGCTGTAGTCGTAGTCGCAGCACCTAATGTGACATAAGCTGTAGTCGTAGTCGCAGCACCTAATGTGACTATAAGCCGTAGTTGTAGTCGCAGCACCTAATGTGATTAGAAGATGTAGTCGTAGTCTCGGCACCTAATGCAATCCATTGACTTACAAGGATCTTTGGTCTCCATACTAGTATATGTGGGCCAGGGCTATGTGGCTACCTTTATACCCAATAAATATATATAACAGAACTTTTAGCTGCTTTTGCTTTGGTTATCTTGGGGGTAAATGCCCCGCAGGTCACTTTCCACTGTAAAGATGGTAAGGATTAATGAGTCCGGGGTGACATTGTTCTGCTGACTGCATATACTCCACATGGATGGTCTTGTTGTCTTTCCAGCTTGACAAATGTAAAACGCCTAATTTCCTGTGTTTTTTTTGCTACCTGGTGGGGATGCTATTCAGGTGACAGAGATACAGACCCAGGAGGGGGTAACAGATGTTAGGCCATTATCATGTGAATAAAAACACACATAGTCCTGATCCATAGCACAGCCATCACCTGGCCAGCTTTTCCTCTGATCTTTATCCCATCTGACAGACCTGGACTCCCCGACCTCTCCAAATCCCCGACCCCCAGCTGGTGATCTAGAGGTTTATGGCAGGGAGAACCCTGTGCTATCTCTCTGCACAGATGCCATTCAAGACAATCTGACTTTGCATTGATTTTTGTGCTTAGGATTAAATAGGGGCAAATCCAAAAACGGCATTAAAAAACACCTACTGAAAATGCAACACTTTAAAGGAGAAAGTATATCTATATGGTAAGGAATTTTACTGAATTCCCCTTCCCACTACGTGTATTTAGTGTCAGTTACTGTTTTGTATACAGAGCGGTTGTAATTGTGAGTGTCGGTGACAACACTAATTAGTGACCACCTAGATGTGTATCTGTATATGGACTGAGTGTGACTAGGACTGAATATACAATAGGGCGACATAACTGCATTGCTATAAGTATAGACCGCCACACAATCCACATAGTCACATCTACATCCTAGTCATCTGCATAAAGAACCCTCGCAGGTGCTGCCACCAAGCTTTACCGGGACCCTGACAACATGAGATGTGTATAGCAAATTATAGAAGATTAACATGCAGGAAACTGGTAAAGATGGATGACCAAAACTCCTACAATACTCCTAACATACTGTTATGGGGTAAATGTTCTTTAATCTTGGGTTCCTAAAGATAACATCGTGCTCACAAGAGTTAGTGATCTCCGTGTGGTTCACAGTTGACATTCATAGACGCACGAGTGTCCGCTGTCCTGTCAACCGTCACGTATTATGGAGGGGGCCAAAATAGATAAAAATGATATGAACATAAGATAGTTACTGTGTATACAAATGGATTCTGGTTCTAAATGTATTAGAGTAGTGCAAAGACAAGATACCATTCAATATCTCTATCTATCTATCTTTTATCTATCTTTTCCATATCTATTATCTATTATAAATCCCATATACTGTTGCACTTCAAGAGATTTACTTTGTAGCCATTGTTACACTCACTTAAAGGAAACAGATGAAGAAAATTGGTTTCCCCCCCAGGGGGATGAGGACAACACATGGTCATTTAGAAGCAGTTGATATTGTATATCCTCCGGTGCATCCAGATTGTTATTGACCATCACATATGATCTTCCTGCTCCCTCCTTCACATATTGTGCGGATATATGGTGACAAGTCTAAGTTCTTATGCAAGTTTCTAGAGTACACATGGCCACTGCTGAGGTTTTTGAGTTACTCCAATATCCTCATTGTGGCTCTAGAGTTCCCTGTCCTTTAGAGCTTTGCCCAAAATACAATAGGGAACCATATATTTTTGAATTTTGGTGGTGTATATTGGTCATTACAGAAATTGCCACATACTGTCCCATATAGGGCTCACAATCTACATTTCCTATCAGTATATCTTTGGCGTCTGGGAGGAAACCCATACAAACTCCTTGCAGATGTTGTCCTTGGCAGGATTCGAACCCAGGACTCCAGTGCTAACCACTAGTATAGTCTAAAACAGGGCTAGGGAACCTTTGGCTCTCCAGCTGCTGTGAAACTACAACTCCCATCATGCTCCATTCACTTCCATGGGAGTTCCCAGAACAGCAGAGCCAGTATGCATGCTGGGAGTTGTAGTTTTGCAACAGCTGGAGAGCCGTACGTTCCCTACCCCTGGTCTAAAACCTCCGACACAATGTATCTGGTGGTCAATCGAATGAGTGATTAATCTCCACGTCTATGGCCGAGACGAGGAACGAGAATTCTCGAAAACAGGAAAGCGCCGTTATTAACCTTCTCTTTTATCTAAATGAGCTCGACGGTTTTGGTGGTTAGCAGAATGTTACGAAGACTCTGTGGGAACGAAATGTAGCTAGGTTTGATGATTTTAATTAAAATTGCATTAAATAAAATATACAATGAAAGTCCCTGCACACACAGACATTTAGCTCCGCGCTTAACATCAACAGTTAAAGAAAACAACCGCCATCAAATGACTTTCTCGCCGTAATTACTGCTCCGGTTTGGACTTAGCCATTATTAACAGAACGTACAGTTAGACTCTTCTGGCACTGTAATATGTTATTGTAGAATTATAATTAATCTTACAGGAAGTGGTGGGATTCTTACAGTATCAGATTGAAGCAATACGGCATATAGATTTATTAATGCTTTTAATCAGTTCTGGCAAAATTAATTTTGCAATGATTGCTTACATTGAAATTTGCATAAATTTCAAGGAAGCCATTTATTTCTGGGGATATTAAAACAGGACACCGGCCTGGAACGACAAAACTTTTGCCACTCTTCTGACATGGTAAAATACAGGATTATTGGGCGTTGACTTTTTTTCTGGATCAACCAAGCGGTTTTTGGTTTATTGCCTTTGATGGTTTTGTCAGTGTTGGAGATGTTGTCCTTGGTTGGATCCATACCCAGGACCCCAGGGATATAGCCAAACTACTAAGCCATGGTGTTATCCATATTGGGGTCGTCAAGCTTTTTGGATTATTTCCCACAATGCTAATGCAAACGTCATCATGGGAAGAACATACAAAGTGTTAGAACCCCGGTGTTACAAAGTAACAGTGCTAACCAAGGAGCCACCATGCTATCCATATGAGTACTTTGGGGTCTTCGGACTACTCAATGGCAAGATCGTTATTGATGGTTACTTGTTAGACATATATTATTTTGCAAAAAATTTCCCCCAAAATGATTCCAATTCCAAAAAAGTTGGTTTGATTTACTGTTTTCGTTCCAATTCTTCTCTATTCTCATCCATGGCCCCTTTCAAATTTTTGTTGGTTGTTCTTGGAAACAGTCAACACTTTACTCCCATGTGACCTTATGGTTTTAGACGTGAATGGAGAGCAAAATATATATGTCCTCAGACACCATGACCATGGCCGGTTAAGACAACCTCCGAGTTGTATATGGGTACCGGTAGACTATTGTGTCTCCGCAAGCCTCTGGTTTTATATGGAGTCATATAAAGGGTTCCTTTGGTTCACAACATGTTTTATTTCAGAATTATTTCCTGGTGTTACGTCTTGGAGAAGATTTCGACCTAATAGGTGGCTGCACAGAATACCATATGGCGGTAGGGGCAACATGGTGGCTCAGTGGTTAGCACTGTAGCCTTGCAGCGCTGGAGTTCTGGGTTCGAATCCTGCCAGGAACAACATCTGCAAGGAGTTTGTATATTCTCCCTTTCTACAAAAGACCTACTGATGGGGGAAAAAAAATATCATACCATATGGCGGCACATGGAGTTTATAGGGGCCACATAGCATTGCCATACTTATAGGGGAGAGTACTAATAAGATATGAGGCAGCACCGAGCACCATATGGCAGTACATGGAGTATGTAGAGACCATGAGGGCCTCCATGTATACAACTCTGCAATACCACAACATAGAGCACTATATGGCAGTATGTAGGGACTCCTTCGGCCTCCATACACTCTCCATGTATACAATTCTTGCATATCATGAGGTCTTCTTTTGACAAGGTCCATCTAATTGAACCCAGGCAGGTACTTGGGAAGATGTATGCAGTCACCCATGATATATTTGCTTGCATATTTTTGTACATTATTACGGTGTATCCATTGGCCGTAACTGTTTTTGCAGAGCATTCCTATCATCTCGCCCTGTTATAGGTGTAATAAATACCCCCGGCCAGTAGATAAATTGTGCAAGTCGTAATGTTTTTCGTACTTTATTTTTTTTGACTCTCTCGCCTCACTTCTAATGGCTTTAGGCAAGGAACCTGATAAAAATCAAGCAGCCAGTTCTGCTTTATACAGACCCTGTAAACAAGTCTTGCACCTCTTCAGCCCTCAATCTTATCAGGACCATTAACCCGTTGCGTCCCAGAGAAGAATGTAAGTGCAATGCATGGAGGGAGTTGCAATAGTCCAGGCCCAGGAGCATTATCACCTAGAACACTTTCAGACACCCCTCTGTATCTTCATTTCAGTGGAGGTCCTGTACTTTTCAGCTCAGGGATTTAGATAAGTATTTGAGGTCTATACAAACACATGGCATTGATAAGTGTACAAGTGTGAAACCTTCTGCAGCCAGGCGTTATCAGGGCGCACAGTAAAATTCTGCTGCAGGAGATAAGTCTTATCAGACCTCCATACTCTCAGCACACTGAGCTTTCTAGTTCGGACAGTTTGGGACTAAACTTTTGCTCCCCAGCTCCTGTCCTTGTGCTATAAAGTTGCATTGCTAGGACTCTATAATAGCAGAACTAGAGACAATTCGTGAGGGCGCAGCTATGTGCTTATCTCACAGGGTTACGCGTGCAACATTGACATTCATTGGATTTTTCTTTTTTGCAAAATCTCATACATTTTTATGTAGCAAGAAGGTGAAAAAAATCATTATTTGATTCGATGTGATATAATGTTATGGGAGCAATATAGTAGGCGTATAGTGGTATAGTATAGAGTGTAGTAAAGTATAACACACTGCACAGTGACCGAAATAGATACAATGTAGTATAATAGTAGAAGAGGGTATGGCGGTATATTTTATTATACTGTATATTGGTATAATATATTAAAGTATAGCATGAAATGGTATAATATAGTCTAGATACAATATAGTATAATAGTATAAGATGGTGTGGCAGTATATTTTATTATACTGTATATCAGTATACTATTATAGTAAAGTATATGTATAACGGTATAAGAACGGCATGAAATGGTATAATATAGTCTAGATACAATGTAGCTTAGTACTATACAATGGTATATGGTACAGTATAGTATACTGTAGTCTAAATAGATACAATATAGTATAGTAGTAACGTAGTATAGTATAGCAGCATTTTTTCATATATATCAGTATAACACTGTTATATAATATACCTACAGCAGTATTAATATAGTAAAATAGTACAGTATAGTATAAAGTACAATATAGCATGGTAGTAAAGTAGTATATTATAGTATGGCAGCATATTTTAATATAACATAGTTATATAATATAGTATATGTGTAACAGCATAATACATTATAGTATAAAATAGTATAGTGTAGTATAGCCTAGGTAAAAGTAGCACGGTATATTATAATATCCTATAGAAGAGTATACTATAGGTCAGGGGTCAGCAACCTTCGGCTCTCCAGCTGCTGGCAAACTACAACTCCCAGCATGCTCCATTCACATCCATGCGAGTTCCATATACATCTCAGCAGATATGCATGCTGGGAGTTGTAGTTTTACAACACCTGGAGCGCTGAAGATGGTCTACCCCCTGTTCTTGGGTAATTATATATCAGTATAAGATAAAATAGAGTAGTATACTGTAGTACAATATACCTAGTACATGTAGCACGGTGCAATAAGTGGCGTATAATATGTTTGCTACATGCTATAATAAAGTGCCGTATACTATAGTCTACATCATGGCATCATTTTTGCAATGGATAATGCAGAGATCTTCAGCCGGTGTCTCCCCAGAAGCCATAGTTCTCAGTATATTATAACAAGCAGAACCAACATGCTGGGAGTTGTAGTTTTGCAGATTGGAGAACGCAGTCTAGAATTGCATGGTCTATTACAGCGCTCCATGGTTTAATATTCTGATGTTTTTTGGTAAACAGCCCCCCGGGTGCACGGGATGGATTAACTGAATCCAGCTGACGGTGTCCTTTGAGCGGCAGCCACCTTTCCTGAGAACAGGCCGGTTATGTGCTGGGGCTATCTGTCTGGTTATTGCCACACCCAGGATTCGAGCTGACAAGCGACCATACATTGCCAGTGTCAGCAAATTCCACTACCTGAAAGAGATTGAGGGGGAGAGAGGAGCCCTGCGGAGGGAGGGAGGGGGCATCGCCATGTTATACGAGTGGCACCAGGCCATGACAACTCTTTTAGCAATCTGGAGCCAACTCCAAGGGTTTGGGAGAGGGGAAGTCAGCACTAGAGCAGATAACAGAATTGGTGTTTAAACAGAGACACGTAAGTGACAGATGACGGTGACAAGCTGCTTGGATAGAGACCGATTTACATGGATTTAGCTGGCACAACAGGAAGGATGGAAATGTTGGCCATCGACGGTGTAAATACAGTGGGCGCAGAAGATGAGCCTTGTTAGCGTGCATTCACATGGAGCAGATTGGTTGCAGAAAATCCTGCAGCAGTCCTAGTAATCTGAATGAGGCGCTCAGATATTCATGTGCATGGTGCCAGTATAACCCCATTGGTTCTCAGCTGCAGAAAGTGAAGCAACCATTGTCAGACAGGCCCAGCAGAGCCCTGGGCCCAGGGGCTAGCACCATAATGGTCCAGCAGAGTAGCAGAGGGTCCTCCATTGGGCCCAGGAGCTAGCACCATAATGGTCCAGCAGAGTAGCAGAGGGTCCTCTGATGAGCCCGGGGGCTAGCACCATAATGGTCCAGCAGAGTAGCAGAGGGTCCTCCGATGAGCCCGGGGGCTAGCACCATAATGGTCCAGCAGAGTAGCAGAGGGTCCTCCAATGGGCCCGGGGGCTAGTACCAAAATTGTCCAGCAGTGTAGCAGAGGGGCCTCCAATGGGCCCGGGGGCTAGTACAAAATGGTCCAGCAGAGTAGCAGAGGGTCCTCCAATGGGCCCGGGGGCTAGTACAAAATGGTCCAGCAGAGTAGCAGAGGGTCCTCCATTGGGCCCGGGGGCTAGTACAAAATGGTCCAGCAGAGTAGCAGAGGGTCCTCCATTGGGCCCGGGGGCTAGTACCATAATGGTCCGGCAGAGTAGCAGAGGGTCCTCCAATGGGCCCGGGGGCTAGTACCAAAATGGTCCAGCAGAGTAGCAGGGGGTCCTCCAATGGGCCGTATATAACATAATAATGGCCAAGCAGAGTAGAAGAGGGTCCTCCGATGGGCCTGGGGCTAGCAACAAACTGGTCCAGAAGAGTAGCAGAGGGTCCTCCTATGGACAGTGTCTAACACAATGATGATCCAAAAGAAGGCGCTCATATTTGTAGGGTTCTAAGGTGTATCTCCTACAGTGGGCCCCGAGAATTATTTTATCAAAGATAGATTCAACAAGTCTGACAATATACCCTTCAGATTGGGGTCTTGTGACTTCAACAACACCTTTGGTATAGCAGATATATATATATATATATATATATATATATATATATATATATATATATATATATATATATATATATATATATATATATATTCATATTCATCTGATATGTATCCCTATAGTACAAGTATGGCTATACAGAATCTGATACATTGTAGCTGATACCCTTATTATATGGAATATTTTTACAAAAATTTCCTAACCGATATTTCCAAGAGAAGTCCCTATCACCATAGATGATGGATCTGTTTGTTGGTTCTCTGTTCTATATCAGACAAAGGATCGGCGCCCCCTGTGGTCACCTTTACCTGTAAAATCCCCTCCTGCCTGTAACAGATCTGCAGCAGGGCGACATCTGAATCAGCCCTACGAGACGCGGCTTTGATTTCCCCTTTCTGTAAACATTCGACACTGACAACTTTGCTCCTGCTGTTTTGCTTCCTCTTGAAGATTATATTTGTTTAAATATTTGCACATTATTCCACGAGCTCACTTTTTTTGTTTGAGCGCTGAATGAGAATGATACCTACAGATGTAGCAGAGCCGAGATGTCAGATCGGGCAGAGATAAGGTGTCATTTGGCTCAAGGTGCTGGGATGTTGTAATGATTATCTATCTATCTCCTATCTATCTATCTATCTATCTATCTATCTATCTATCTATCTATCTCCGATCTCTATCTATCTATCTATCTATCTATCTATCTATCTATCTATCTATCTATCTATCTATCTCCGATCTCTATCTATCTATCATCTATCTATCTAGATATCTATCATCTATCTATCTAGATATCTATCATCTATCTAGATATCTATCATCTATCTATCTAGATATCTATCATCTATCTATCTAGATATCTATCATCTATCTATCTAGATATCTATCATCTATCTATCTAGATATCTATCATCTATCTATCTAGATATCTATCATCTATCTATCTAGATATCTATCATCTATCTATCTAGATATCTATCATCTATCTATCTATCTGTTTCACCATAAGGATACGTCCACACATGGCAGATTTGGTTGCAGAAACTTCTACAACTGACAATCCGATCTATCAGAATGAGGACATTTTGGCGGCAAACACATGGATTTCTCCAAACCCAACTCAAAAGGGAGAGTTACAGGAACTTCAGCAAACCAATCTGCGTTGTGTGAATATACCCTAATTCCCCAAATTCCAATAACACATTAGGTTTACCTGGAATCCTATGGATGACACACTGTTATTTGGCAAAACACAACATGATATCACAGACTCGGCTCTGCTACACCTGAGTCCCCCCCGGAGGAGCTACATCCACACCCTCCACATGTCTATTATGACACAAAGCTTCTCTATTCACCACTATTTTCCTTATCATGTAACATAATTGCCCGTTCTTCCTTACAAGTGTAAATTTAGGATCCATCTTCCCGCGCCCAGACAGAAACTTGGCACGGCGCACCCTCATTGGTCACCCAAACTGGCGAACAATGAGTTTTGATTTTTGCAGGTGGCGAAGTTTTTTGCATTCGTGTCAGCGATTATTGGAATGCACTTATAATACTGACCTAATTATGCAAAAAGAAAAAAAAAAGAAAAAAATCATCTATTCATCCGGATTCATTTCTTCTCTTTCCAAAAACACTAAGAAAAAAAAAAAAAAATTAGCCCAAAAAGAAACAGAGGGGGCTTCGGATTTTTTCTTTTTTTTTTTTTTTTTTTTTTTTTTTTTTTTTGTGCAAGAAATTGTTAGCTTTTATTGCAGCAAAGTGGTAGCTTCGGCGCCACCGAAAACTGTAGCGATTTGATATTCCAAAGGTTTTGTGTGTGTTCGGTTAGTTACAGTAATTATACCCAATAACTGACAGCCAAAATCACGTAGGAGAAAAGCAAAGGCTGTTTTCTCACACAGGCCCTGCTGCAGAACATCTGCTGAGAGATTTGCATATTAATTAACCCATATTAACTCTAATTATTCTGGGAAATTATCAAATAAATAGAATTTTCTAATTTTAACCTTTCTTTTACTTGACGCGTGTCGAGGCTGAGAGGACGCACTAGACCATCTCACCTGGGCAGTGGGTAGACGAAAGTGCCCTCCCCAAGCCACGGCTGTTACCCCCTCTCTAGCCTCGGAACGGGGCGGCCAAAGAGCTTTTGTGCCGCTTTTTTTTTTTTTTTTTTGGCTTCTGTGCTCGCTGGGTCTCAGTACGTTTGCTGTGAGGTGGAACGTGTGTATGTGTGTGTGCGAGCACAGATGGTGGATTTGTACGGGGTGAGGAAAGGTGGTACCTCCGAAACAGTTGAACAAACCTTACTTTTTTCAGCCTGTTGTTTAGGCCTGAGCAAATAAATGGCGTTTAATTCAATTAGAGCCCGGTTTAGCCCGGGCCTCGTGACAGAAATGATTCAATATTCCCCCCCCCCCCTCGTTGCCTTTTCCCCCCTTCGCATTGTTTAATTTACACATCGCTGCCTCCGTCGCCTTTGTGCCCTGTTCAGAGTGACCATAATGCATTGAGCTTTTGTCTGTGCTATGTCACTGTCCCTGTCTAGCTTTGTCCATTGTGAGGTAGGACCGATGGCCCCGTTTCGGAAAACAGGAAGGTTTAATGTGTCGGGAATGTTATTTCAAAAAGAAAAAAAAAAAGAAAAAATCACTGTTACACCCCTACAAAAACTTGTAGGTATGGAGGATGAGATTTGCATCCCAAACTCTCCTTCGATTAGACTAGAGTATCAATTTTTTTCCATATAAAAAAAAAAATTTTTGCAAAAATTATTCCAAAAATTTCCATCGCGACTTTACCCATCCATCGTAAAAAGTTCATATATACTTAGAGTTCATAACCTACAATGATCTTAAGAACTGTGATATGATTAGAGATGAGCGAGTAGTATTCGATCGAGTAGGTATTCGATCGAATACTACAGTATTCAAAATACTCGTACTCGATCGAGTACCACTCGCTATTCGAATGGAAAAGTTCGATGCAGAACCAGCGTTGATTGGCCAAATGCTATATAGTCGGCCAATCAACGCTGGTTCTTCTCCTACCTTTAGAAGTCTTCTCCGTGCAGCTTCCCCCATCCTCTTCCAGCTCTGAATTCACTCTGCCAGGCATCGGGCCTGGGCAGAGCCGACTGCGCATGTCCGCTTGTAGTGCGGACATGCGCAGTCGGCTCTGCCCAGGTGCGATGTCTGGCAGAGTGAATTCAGAGCCGGAAGACGCCGTGGGGACGCTGCACGGAGAAGACTTCTCGGAGGATCCAGCCCGACCCTCACTCGTGGACTTGGTAAGTATAATTTGATCGAACGTTGCCTACCCCTGAAACGAGTATTTTCCCCCCATAGACTACAATAGGGTTCGATATTCGATTCGAGTAGTCGAATATTGAGGGGCTACTCGAAACGAATATCGAAC
Organism: Leptodactylus fuscus; assembly: GCF_031893055.1. NCBI lineage: Eukaryota > Metazoa > Chordata > Amphibia > Anura > Leptodactylidae > Leptodactylus > Leptodactylus fuscus. The sequence continues at coordinate 83,031,578 of NC_134272.1, forward strand.
CTCGAACATTTTACTGTTCGCTCATCTCTAATAATGATACCTAATATCATTAAGGACTGCTTTGTTAAAAACTGAATATTTCAAAAAGAAAACAAAAACTTCAGACTGGTACCCACTATAATCACTTGTAGGTATGGAGGATGAGCCTTGCATCCCAAACTCACCTTCGATTAGACTAGAGTATGAATTTTTTCCCTATTAAAAAAAAAAAAATTTTGCAAAAATTTCCATCACGACTTTACCCATCGACCATAAAAAGTTCATATTTTAAACAACACGCCATTCTATGTACAGTCCATGACCCACAATGGTCTTAGGAACTGGGAAATTTGCAGAAAATTACACTGACCCCAATATTGTTAAGGAATTCGGGCTGCTTTGTTAAAAAGCGACTGACTATTCCAAAAAGAAAACAAAAACATCAGACTGGTACCCATTGTAAACACTCGTAGCTATGGAGGATGAGATTTGCATCCCATCCTCATCTTCCAATGGACAGATACAAAAACATAAACACAAGGTATTACAAAAATTTCCATCACAACTTTACCCATAGACCATAAACCTATCTTAAATGATAGACCGTCCTATGTACAGTCCATGACCCACAACGGTCTTAAGAACTGGGATATTTGCAGAATAATACCCTAAACCTAATATCATTGAGGACCGCTTTGTTAAAAAGGACTGAACATTTCAAAAAGAAAACAAAAACTTCAGACTGGTACCCACTTACAAACATTTGTAGAGGTGGGGTATGAGCTTTCCATCCCAAACTCACCTTCAAAAAAAGACAGAACATTGTTTGTTTTTTTTTCGTTTTTACAAACTCTTTTTACAAAAATGATTCCAAAAAATTCCTCAAGATTTTAATCCGAAAAAAAGGTGATGTCTTATGCAAATCATCTTACTGACCGTTCATGACTCACAATGGTCCTGGAGACTGGTGTGTTTACATGAAAATACCGTGACTCTAAAATCATGATGGAGAAGAACACCTTAGACCCTCATTTCCACCTCAATGGTTTCTCCTCCTCCCCCCCCCCCCCCCCCCCCCCCGATCCTGACAAGTAGGCAGAGAATGTAAAGGTAATAGGAAGAAAAAACAATAGAGTAGTGGACTGCCTTCTTTTCAGGAGTACAGAGTAAGGATTGCCGGCAGCAACTGTTGCTGGTGGAAGTAAAGCAGAGGAACGATGAACACACGGAAATTTTACTTCCCAGGCTGCAGTAAATGGAAAAAAGAATTCTATTCTGTGAAAAATAGACGAATATTACGTAAGAGATGTGATGTCAAAGAAGATTCAGAATCCTCAGGCCAAGGTAGGACCGCGTATAAGAATTTGTGCAACCCTGATGTAGGCCGATCCTACTAGAGATGAAACCTACTCTAGACCAACCCTAGAGCAGATCAACCCTACTAGAGATCAAACCTACTGTAGACTAAGCCTATTATAATGAAATGTAGTGTAGGTCATCATCCCATTGACTAATCCTACTATACATATCAACTGTGATGTACAGGCCATCAAACCTTTTGGTAAACTAGGACTCGTGTAGATCATTCCTACTGTGGACAACCCTTTAGAGTTGCCCAACCTTCGATAAACTTACTCTAGATCAGGGGTAGGGAACGTACGGCTCTCCAGCTGTTGCAAGACTACAACTCCCAGCATGCATACTTGCTCTGCTGTTCTTGGAACTCCCATGGAAGTGAATGGAGCATGTTGGGAGTTGTAGTTTCACAGCAGCTGGAGAGACGAATGTTCCCTACCCCTGCTCTAGATCCACCTTACCTTCTGTTTCTTCAAGATCAAAGCTAATAAAGATCATTTGCATGGTACATGAATCATATCATAGATGGGGCCGATGGTAAATTTATTCTATTTCGACCAACCCTACAGTGGGTTCCTCTTACTCTTGATCGAAGATACTTTAGATAAAGATCAAACTAGATCCTACAGTCCTTCTGTACTACACGTCCTTCGATTTTCCATGATGTTAGCGGTCCTTCTGTAATGTCTTTCGTACTGTCTGGCCGAGTTGCAATACCTATAGAAATTTCTGTAAGACTTCAGAAGAAGACATGTAAGGGCTGAGTGAAGGTCTGAGGTTTCGAAGGTTGCTCTTGTCTTAGTCGTGCACTTTTTTACATTGTGTAATCTCTCGAAGAGGAAGGTATTAGACACAATAACTTTCACAAGGACGCCGTTTCCTCATATTTCTCTCCTCATTTGGTTGTCAAGGTTTTAAGTCCAAGGTTTTAAAAACGTAACTGAAGACAAGGTCCCTGCACTGGATAACAAAGTACAAGGCTCGAAAAAAAAAAAGTGCATGAGTGTTCCTACAGTTCTATGCTACAGATTAGATATGTACAATAAGCTGTATTATTCTAGAAGCAGCAGGAGGTGAGGTGTTATAGCCCGGGCTGTACACACTCGGCATACACAGTACTGTAGTGCGACATGTGAGTGGAGGTGGCGGAACGACTGTACTGGGTTGTGTCTGCACATGGGCGCTGCCATGTAGTGGAGTGTAGGCATTTGTATATGTCAAGGTGTGCAAAATTATCATGAGACTGTGTCATGTAACTAATATACAGCAATCTATCTATCTGTTATTTTGTATATCTATATGTCTATATTAGAGCTGAGCAAACACCCTTTGATCGAATACATATTCGATCACTTATCAGGCCGTTCGAGGTATTCGATTCCAATCGCAGTAAAAATTTGTATCCCCTCCCACCTTCCCTGGCGCGTTTTTAGCACCAATAACTGCGCAGGGGAGGTGGGACAGGAACTACGACAATGGAGGCAGTTAAAAAAAAGTCGGAAAAAGGAATTGGCGGCCGAAATCAGGTGACCTCCAATTTAGATGAATGGTGATTTTAACATGTGATTAATTTGAGAATGTGAACTATGTGACTGTGAGACAGGTATAGATCTACAGGCAGGGATTAGCTAGGGATTACCTTTTATTTAGGGGGGAATGTTACCCAGCTCTTTGGGGCTCTATCTGGTCGGGATCCCTGTCAGCTTGCGATATGTGTGAGCTGACTTTTTCCCATAGGAATGCATTGACCAGCGTTGATTGGCCAGTGTACAGCATTCGGACAATCAACGCTGGTTCTGCTGGAGGAGGCGGAGTCTAAGATCCATCCACAGCAGTTTCCATAGTGGTCCGATCTCAGATGTAGCAGTGCTGACACAGCACTGCTACACGGAGAAGCGGCAGAGCTCAGCACACACAGAGCTGCAGAGCTGAGTGTGCAGCATGGTTCAGCGCACACTCAGCACTGCTACATCAGATGCAGCAGAGCTGAGTGTGCAGCTGGTTCAGCTGAACCCTGCTGCACATTCAGCTCTACTACATCGGCAAACACTGCTACATTGGGCCGTGCGCTCAGCTCGGCTGCTCCAGAGTAGCCAAGCTCAGCAAACGGCCAGCTCTGCTTCATCTCCGATGTAGCAGTGTTCAGCATGAGCTCTGCTTGGCTGCATCTCCGGAGTAGTCGAGCTGAGCGCACGGCCCAATGTAGCCGTGCTGGCTGATGTAGCAGTGTCTGAGCAGCAGAGCCGAGTGTGTAGCAGGTTCAGCTGAACCTGCTACACACTCGGCTCTGCTGCATTGGACTGCTACATCAGCCAGCACTATCGGCAAGGAAGCAGAGCTGGCTGTTCGCTGAGCTCGGCTACTCCAGAGTAGCCGAGCTCAGTGAACGGCCAGCTCTGCTCAATCTCAGGATTATAGTCAGAACCAGTGTACTCTGTATGGCATTCGGCCAATCAATGCTGGTCAATGCATTCATATGGGAAAAAGTCAGCTCGCGCATATCACAAGCTGACAGGGATCCCGACGTAATACAGTGACTTGGGCATGTTAGATGCCCCCAGACATGCTCCCCCTGCTGTCCCAGTTGCATTCCAGGGTGTTGGCATCATTTCCTGGGGTGTGATAGTGGACTTGGTGACTCTCCTGAGTCGAATGGTGGGATCCCCTGAAACTAAGCATTTTTCCCCATAGACTATAATGGGGTTCGATATTCGTTCGAATAGTCGAATATTGAGCGGCCATTCGAAACGAATATCGAACCTTTTACTGTTCGCTCATCTCTAGTCAATATCTGATGGATTTCAACATGCCTGATCCTTTCAATCACAATGGAAGAGAGTAACCACCAGAACTGTTTGGCTGCTTTCTCCTTCCAGTACAGAACATATGCATGCTGGGTGGAGCCAAATATACATGTACAGTATATAAAATAGGGGTAGTCAACAGAGAACCATTAGCAAAATAAAGAGCTGGTCTGCAGATATCTAAGAATGTGCAGACAGCTTTACATTGCCGGGGTACCTTTTGACCACGGAGGACGTAATCCTAGGTGCCATTGGAAGACCCTTGGGCTGTGGATTAATAATGTCTGTCCATATATTTATGTAGACTATCTATCTCCTATCTACTATCTATCTCAGGGGGGAGTTGGAGTCGAGGGGCACAGTATGGGAGGGGGTGATTTGGGGTATAACAGTCCGTGGAGTCTCATCTTCCTCTTGTTTGGTGACAGCTGGACACGTATTGGGCAGCGATCTCCACAGTGGCCTCTTCTTCTCCCAGTAGGATGTAGAGTTTCCTCTTCTCGTCTGCAGATATGAAGTCTGGGATGTGGGCAGAGTCTTTGGTACTAGACGGCCCTCACAGCTGAGTATTTGGTGCAGTGTAGCAGGAAATGGTCCTCGTTTTCTTGGACCGCCTGGTCACAGTGCTGGTACAGTCTGTTCTCCCGTGGCTTGTACGTCTGCCTGTATCGCCCCGTCTCCATCTTCAGGTTGTGGGCGTTCAGTCTGTACCAGCTCAGGGTCTGTCTGTGTTTGGGGTGGCGTATTCTCTCCAGGTAGGTGGCCATGGTGTAGTCCCTTTGCAGTGACTGGTACACAGTGAGTTTCTTGGAGTTATTTGTTGCTCTTCTCCATTACTTGATGTCCCGCTCTCTGTGTCTCTCAATGGCTCCTTTTGTTTGAGCCTTGTTCAGGGCATGTCTATCTCAGTCCATCTGTCTGTCTACAGAAACACCTGTATAGAGCAGCACCAGAATAGAGACTTGTCTCCCCTTTGAGCCTCTTTGCTCCCTGAGGCCTTGCCTTGGTTCTAATGATAATTCTCCTTTAGGGTAGGAAGTCCTGAGCTTTTCACTTGGTGTTTATGTAATGCCCCAGCTATTGTTCTACTGCAAGTTCAATGTATATGTGCATTTGGTTATTAAGAACACTATAGGTTAGTGGGTTGTGTTAATGATATGAATTACTTGACAATGGACAAGTCTTACACATCTTAGGTAATGAGGCCAGGGCAGTTGAATGCAAGTAATACAGGTAAGGCTGGAGGCGGAGCTGGAATTAACAGATTTAAGGAACTCTTTGTCAAAGTAATTTCTGCATACCCCATTACTCAATGTATTAGCATGTTTACTCCATTCTCATGCAACCCATCTATTCTCACCTCTATGCAAAGTTTTAGCTGCTTCTGGCTCTTCACACCTAGGTACTTATTGTATACTGAGAAAAAAGCTATTTACCTCCAGTAAATATGCAAGAGCCTCCACCAAGACGTCTCGGAGACGTCTCCAATGTTTATTCGCTACTTTTTTATTCACTGAGATTCCACTATATACAATGTATCTGACACCTGAGATTCCAAATCATCTAGCAAGGGGTTTGTTGTTGGTCACGTTCACATGCTATGTCCATCAAATAAAAAAGTATATCTGTAGACTGTAGCTCATCGTATCCTTAGGAACTTTGGGGTGCACGACTGATGAACCTCTGGATTTGCAGATGTCCATCAAAGACATGCCTGGCCAAGTGACATGTGTCAGGGGAGTGCGACAGTATATCACATCCTCTGATTGGTTCTCAAGAGTCTTTATATGTCACCAGATCATGTGAGAAGGTTGTAGGAAGTGTATGAGTGAGTTCATCTGGTGCAGGGGTAGGGTACCTTCGGCTCTCCAGCTGCTGTGAAACTACAACTCCCAACATGCTCCATTCACTTCCATGGGAGTTCCAAGAACAGCAGAGCAAGTATGCATGCTGGGAGTTGTAGTTTTGTAACAGCTGGAGAGCTGTACGTTCCCTACCCCTGATCTGGCGCATGCATTATGCAGGTAAACCTACTACTAACTGCACGGGACACAATCAGCTCTGCTACATCTATGTCTAAACTTCATTTTCTCAGTGCATTTAGTTTTTGGGTTTGCTTTTAAGACATTAGAGGATTTTATTACGGGACGAGATATATATATATATATATATATATATATATATATATATATATATATATATATATATATATATATATATATATATATATATATATATATATAATCAGTGTCAGCCATCTACCACTGATTCCAATAGGGGATTCTGATAACCCTGCCCTATAAATATCAGAACAAAACCGGCACCGGAACCCTTGATCGTGAGCCTCGGCCTTAGTATATTGAAGATATTTGGTGCCTAAATGTTGTCCCTTTTCGCCATCTGTGTGGCCCTGGTGGGTGTCGGGTGTGACAATTCATAAAACAAAGGTTGCCCCTCGACCCCCGATGCCTATGGGAACCCAAATGCCCTTCTGTCACATTACTGCTATGCGCCGTAAAAAATATTTTGTGATAAATTTTGCAAACCTTTACATTCCACATCTGGTGGGTGCCATAAATCCTATTGCTGCTGCATCACCTCTTTGTCGCCATGTTATCAGCCCCATTTGTTGTCATGGCCAGGTAGACTCTGGAGATTTCCTGTTTTAAATAAACTGTGAAGGTGACAAGTAGAGTTTTTGTGTTGTGCTTTGAACCCCTTGGTGAGCCCTGTGCTGCCATGGCCGCCTCTCAGTACAGATGTATCAGTATATGGCTCTATAGACACAGTGTGACCAATCACTAATTATATTTCGCCTTCTTCTCCTCTTCTGCAAACAAAGCTTTGTTCAGATGACACACGTTGACACAAGGATCCCTCTTCCCTCCTCCCCCCAAGTTTCTCAAGGCGAAAAGTCACCATGATCAATACCCCATGTATTAGGAACAGATGCTTCAGTGTTCTGCAACTGACAAAAGTAACGTCCATCTGTGTGAAGGGGGCTCGCTAGGTAACGTTGTTTACGCCTGGTCACAGATAATGGCGGAGCTACTTCAAATGTCAGACTAATTATCAGCAATACTTACTAAGTACCTTGGCCTGGAATGTCTCCGTAATTCCTTCCAGCAGGTAAAGGTGATCCTCAAATGTCAAGCTCTGATGAGATTAGAAAAGAAAAAAAAACTCATTATAGCAAAAAAAAAAAAAAAAAAAAAAAAAACACGGTGCAAAAAGTTGACTTTGAATTTTTTTTTCAAAAAATTGCATTACGGAATCGTGCGGGTTATATTTGTAACCCAACACAGACGCATACACATACACGAAGACTGGCAAAGGAAGCATCGCGAATAATAACCTATACAACGTAGAAAACCCCCAAAATTTTTGAAATTTTTTAGCTCGCTTTTTGTTCTCGTCAACCTTCGCTTTGACAGCAAAGGGTGTAATAGTTTCACTACGGAGTAAACCATTTAAGTAATGTCAGGCTACAATACCAGGGATTGCCTGCGATTACTGTGCACAGCCTAAGCCCGCAGCCTAACTACGTCTTATCCCGTAATCGTTGGATCACATGGCAGTCTTCCATCTCTACCTGTATGAAACATAATTACAGCTGCTTTCTGGCAAAGCATCTAATGCCGCGGATTGTAATTAATTTCTAAAGATTACTGTGAGGAATTGGTTATCAATGCTATGTTTTTGGCCATTTATCGCCTCTGTTGAGTAGATCTTTTTGTTTTGTTTTTGCTTTCTTTCTTTCCTCCTCCTTCGAGAGGCATGTAGAACGAGTGTCTATTTTGAGCCAAAGAAGTGTACATCTTCCCGCATGTTTATTGAACTGAACGAAAGGAATTCTTGGGGCTTCCAACTCTTTTGTGGTTACCAGAAAGTCCTTCGGCCCACGCCAGCCCCTCTGTACTAATTTGTCTACTACTTTTTTTTTTTTTTTTTTTTAACCCAAACTACTACAATAGTACAATACTACTACCACTATACAATGACAGATGAAATATATTATATAACCATATATTGTTGTTTTTTGTTTTTTTTAAAGGGATTATCATTAATATTGCATTTTTTTTTCTCCCTAACATGTAGGAATAGCTTTAAGAATGGCTATTCGATGTCCTCTCTGCCCCGCTGTTCAGTAGAAATCCTGGTTTTCTTCTGTGTACAAATGAGTTTTCTCACAGCACTGGGGGCGGGCCCCAGCATTCAAACAGCACAGGGGGCAGGCCCCAGCATCCAAACAGCACTGGGGGCGGACCCCAGCATTCAAACGGAATAGGGGGTGGACCCCAGCATTCAAACAGCACTGGGGGCGGACCCCAGCATTCAAACAGCACTGGGGGCGGACCCCAGCATTCAAACAGCACAGGGGGTGGTCCCCAGCATTCAAACAGCACAGGGGGTAGACCCCAGCATTCTAACAACACTGGGGGCAGACCCCAGTATTCAAAAAGCACAGGGGGCAGACCCCAGCATTCAAACAGCACTGTGGGCAGACCCCAGCATTCAAACGGAACAGGAGGCGGGCCCCAGCATTCAAACAGCACTGGGGGCGTCCCCAATGCTTGGAGAAAAATCCCCAGCAATGCCTCTATCTTTGTCTGGAACATCTCTCTCTGTTTTCTTCCAGCACTGGGCATCAAACTTCTAGGCATGCGCAGTCGGCTCTACCATTGGGCCTCAGGCAAAGCTGACTCTGCATGCCCACGGCCATTTTTTGTGTACGCAGCCACAAAAAATGGCTGCTGTCATGCACAGTCTTTTCTGCCATTGGGCCTTAGGCAGAACAGACTGTGCATGCCTAGAAGTTTGATGCCCAGCACTGAAAAAAGACATGGAGAGAGGCGTTCCAGACAAAAATAGAGGCGTAGCTGGAGATTTCTCTTGCAGCATTGGGGACGCCCTGGTGCTGTTTGAGCACTGAGGACTACCCCCAGTGCTGCGAGAGAACTCATTTGCATACCAAAGAAAACCCGAATTTCTATGGAATGGCGGTGCAAAGAAGACCTCTAAAGGTAGGAGAAGAATAACCTTTCTTAGGCTAAGGCCCCAATGGGCGGAACGCAGCGTTTTTGGGCATTGTGGAAACACTGCGGGGAAAAAAAATGCTGCGTTTTACAGTACCAGCATAATTAATGCAATTTTGTCCAATCCTAGCCGCACACTGTGGAAAAAAAAAACGCTGTGGAAAAGCTGCGTTTTTCAAAAATGAAAAACGCAGCAAGTCAATTATAGTTGCAGAAACAGAGTTTTTCCCTCCATAGATTGCTATGCCAAATTGAGGCCTTTCCGGCAGTAGAGGACCATAATTCCTTAGGATTTTCAACATAGCCTTTCAATTAACTTTATTGCACATGAGAAACGAGAGCAAAAACGCAATGAAAAACTCAATAGAAAACTCGTATGTATTTCCGCAGCACAAAACTGAAAAACGCATGTACATGCACGTTTTTTTTTCCACGACCGAAAACGCAGCGTTTTCTCTGCGTTTTTATTGTTTTGGAGTTTTTTTTGCTGCGTTTCCAGACAGTGGGGCCTTTAGCCTTTAAGGCTATTCCTACGTGTTAGGGAGAAAAAATGCAATTTTAACGATTGAATCCCTTTACAGCAATTTTTTGACAATGGCCCTATATTTTTATATAACAAAAAAATCTGAGCATATTCACACTGGTTACAGGACTAGAATGATTTCACATGTTGCCAACCACTTTCCAACATGCCTGAAAGAGAATACGCCTCCCATGAGGCAACCTGAAGCGACTGCTTCAGGCGGCGCTATGCCAGGGCCCCAGGGAGGGCTGCATTTTTGCTTACCTAAGCCAGTCCAGGACAAGCTGTCCTGGACTGGCTTAGCACCAAGCGGTGCTCCAGCGGCCTCCCCTTGTGCTCAGGCAGAGAGCAGGTCCTCGGGGGCTTTCTGTCATCCGCCTCGGGTGGTAAAAAGGGCAGGTTCACCCCTGAGAATACTCCAATAAGACCTCATAGGTGGGACTTTTTAGACAGTAGCTCCCTATTGTTCATGCATTGTTTTCAAAAACCCCTAAGGGTTTTAATGTGACAGGGAATACATGGTCCAATAAGTACCTGAACCGTCTCTCTAATGAGACACCCCCTTTTGATGAAAATGTCTTATGTATGATCTTAAAGGGATCCTATCATTAAAACTACATTTTTTTTTTTTTTCTGCCTACCATGTAGGAATAGCCTTAAGAAAGGCTATTCTTCTCCTACCTTTAGATGTCTTCTCCGCGCCGCTGTTCAGTATATAATCTGGTTTTCGTCAATATGCAAATGAGTCCTCTCGCAGCACTGGGGGTGGTCCTCAGCGCTCAAACAGCACTGGGGGAGCCCCCAGTGCTGCGAGAGAACTCTCCAGCGCCGCCTCCATCTTCTTCAGGAACGTCCTCTTCACCGGTCTTCCTCCGGCGCTGGCTTCAAACTTTTAGGCCTCAGGCAAAGCCAACTGTCCATGCCCGCCGTACAGTATTACAGTATTGTAAGTGGCCATTTTCTTGTGGTCGGCAGGCATGCGCAGTCAGCTTTGCCCTAGGCCCGAGGCCTAGAAGTTTGAAGCTACCACCGGAAAAAGATGCAAAGACGACCCATTCCTGAAGAAGATGGAGGCGGCGCTGGAGATTTCTCTCGCAGCATTGGGGACGCCCCCAGTGCTTTTTGAGCGCTGAGGACCGCCCCTAGTGCTGCAAGAGGACTCATTTGCATACCGACGAAAACCGGATTATATACCGAACGGCGGCCCGGAGAAGACATCTAAAGGTAGGAGAAGAATAGCCTTTCTTAAGGCTATTCCTACGTGGTAGGCAGAAAGTAATTTATTTTAATGATAGGATCCCTTTAAATTTGGACCAAGTTCTGGTCTCCAAGTCTTGTTGGGTTTTAATTTGAGTAAATGAAAACCAACCCGTCCATAATCTATTTTATTAGTCCATAATTGGGCATCAAAAATATTCACTCCACTTTTCAAAATATCAATCCCTTGAGACTTTAGTCATCTTTTTCCGTGTTACGACTACTTCTTAGAACCTTAGCTATAACACGCTTCTCGATTTGGCCAACGTTTAGACAGGTCGAAGACGGAAACAAAAATTTACATGTACGCGTATGAGTAGGTGCAAGAGATGACCGCTCACTGAGTAACGTCCACTCTTCGTCTTAAGTTATTTATCTGTCTTAAAGTATTTACTACCGTTTGGGAAAACAGAGCAGCCGGCGTAAGGCATTGTTGTCCCGTGATGGTGATGGATGTTGCGTTCCTGACCTTGTATCCCGAGACATGACTTCACTACTTGTTGAAATTGTTCAGATTTTTTTTTTTTTTTTTTTTGGGCTCCTCAGGGGTTTGTTGATAAATCATCTATCTTTTTTTTTTTTTTTTTTTTTTTTTTTTTTTTTTTTTTTGAAGAAAATATCTCCGAGCTCCTATTGCCCTCACGTCACTCTGGATAGTCAACGATGGGCAAAAAGAGACCTCAAAAGACATATTTTCTTCAAAGATAAAGGCCTTTTAATGCTTGTCCAGCCTTAGATAATTTTATTCACTCCTCCTGGACCTTCCTTTCTTCCTCCTATGCCCAGAGATCACTTTTTAAGAGGTGGGTTGAAAGATTCCCAGGCCTAAGGATCTTTTGTTTGCCCCCCTCCCCGACTCGGAGCTCAGAACATTTATAAAGGGCTGTCTGTGGGTTGCTAAGAAATGGTTAAACCTTTGTCACCGTCGAAAAAAAGATTCACAATATTGATTGTACTAAGGTATATCTGGACCACACAGCTCGAGCGGGGACGGTAGAATATCTCGGTTTTTTTTCTCGTTTTTTTTTTTTTTTTTTGTACATCTTAGGGCATTACGCAGCCTGAACTTGTTTAAACCCTCGTGGTCACACCTCTTGAAAAGGTTTTGTTTCCCCCGTCAATTGGTATTCAAACCAGGTCAGCAGAATCTGTTTGCTTCTCCTGCAGCCGTTTTCATTTTAATTTGCACCTGTTGTGCAGTTGTTCAGAAGGCAAGTGCGGACCCGCGGATTATACAAAGATCATATTATGAGCAGATATGCACGGTGTAATCTTTTTGTCCCCAGACTCGCATGACATAAAAAAAAAAAAAAATTACAAAAAAATCTTTGTTCCCCCCCCTTTTTTTTTTTCTCCCTGGGAACCTGTCAAAGCAAACAGATATGACGGACAAAAAAAAAAATTACTAGACGTATTTCAAGAATTCTCCCGTTATGATCCCGAAACACAATCCTCTCGGTTTTTTTTGGTTTTTTTTTTCTCTCTTTCAGTCTTTTCGGATACTTTTCTATAATCCGATAGCTGGCAAGAGCCACTTGAGATAGCTCAGTTGATAATTTGAGAGGGCGGCTTTATTAGACACAGAGAAATCAAAATGAAGCTGAAAATTTGTTTTTTTTTTCTTTTCCTCAGTCTTCTCGACCCCCCCCCACCCCCTCCTCTCTTTCTCCGTCTCGTTCCCATGATGTCATGGTTCTGACTGTTTTTTTGTGCATGTTTGTACAGAGTTAGGTTAACGTATTTTGGCAATCCCATGTGTGCGTAACGGATGGTGTGTTTCTGTAGCTGAGCTAATGCCCGGTGTTTATTACTCTAATCTTTCTTGTCTGCTGGTAAAGTGGACAATTTATGGACTATCATGTAGGCCGGGAGTCTGGTGAGGGCCGGCTCATTCAGAGACAGCCACCTTCAATAGAGTTCGTAGACCTTATTTAGAGGCTTCGGCATAAAAAAAGAAGAGAAGAAAACATGGCTTGGCAGTTCAGGGGGCTGGGTCAGGAAGGGGAATGTTCCTATCAATTTGTTTTTGTTTTTGTTCCAACTGGAATTCATAAAATATGAAAATTCAAAAAGTTTTGGGATTAAAAAATTTCTGCAGTCGAGCACTTGAACTTCTTTACTGAGCTTTCACGTAACTAGAAATATGCTAAATGGAGGGATGCGGTTGTGGATTCTTGAGCGTGTAGACGTTGGGTTTAGGGTTGAGCCGATCTTGAGATTTCGGGATCGATTTTAAAATCCGATCATTTTCCAGCTGATCGTGAAACTTGCTCAATCGCTGATTCGATCTTCCCGATCGCTCAATCCTAGTCAATGCTTCTCCATGGGAAAAGTCACTTTTAGGGTTGAGCTGATCTTGATAACCTCCAACCTTGATCCCGTTGGAAAAGATCGGAATTGGAATTCCGATCGTGAAATTTACTCGATCGGAATCCGATCTTTTCTGATCCCGATCGCTCAACCCTAGTAGGGTTCCAACCTGTGACCAATATCGTAAAGATGGACGTCACATCAGGATGTGCAAACGATAATTTTCTTTAGTCATCACAAGTACAATTGTGACGACTAAAGAAAATTATCGTTTGCACATCCTGGTGTGACATCCAACTTGACGACAGAAATAGGCTAAGATCTCAATTTTTTTGGAGAATTTTCAGTTTACGTAGAGTCTTAACCGTGTTTATTTTTGCCTTGCAGTTTTGAATTACGACAATGTAGTGGACACGGGTTCAGAAACGGATGAAGACGACAAACTTCATATTGCTGAAGATGACAGTATTATTACCACTTTGGACCAGGAAACCAGTCCAGCCAGTATGCTCAACCATGAGTCTTCTCCACATGCCAACCAAGCTTTACTGGCTAGAGAAGAAGAGGAGGATGACTTGAGAGATGGAGTTCTGGAACACAATTGGCACAATGAGGATCTCCTGAAAGCGCCTGTAGATGGCTCTGGTAAGTTCTACTCACCTCCCAAAGCAGTAACTTACTTCAGATCAATTAAACATGTCTACCTTGATATTTGGGGATATCCTGTTACTGCGATAACTTACCATGATTGCATATCATACTAATAAATTTAACAGACGAACCCAATTTTACACGTTTTTTTTGTGTGCCAAGAGTTGTTTATGGTCACAATGGAGGAAGCTCGGCGCTTACAGGTAACGGTGGGGGCATCCACAATATATGGCCAGTGGAGACAACCATTTTGTTAGCTAAACTGATGAGACTTCTAGCTATACTATTTATACACCAACAATAATGATTTAATTAATGGCAAGAGTGGTGATTTTTAGGTAAAATTGGGTCATTATGATAAAATGTGACATCATGGTGGAGAAGGCACCATCCATGTAGGTGTTAAGGTGTCCACAAAGTTGGTCAACTATCCCATGATGTAATGTTCATTGGATGTCTGCCCAATGTACAATATAATACAATAAAAAGAAGCTGTATTGGTACGTCCGAGTAAGGTATTTGGTAAGAAGAGTGGGGGGAAGGGGGGGGGGTAAAGGGTGGCTATGGGGGTGGGGCAGGCATAGGGTGTGTGAAGGGTGGGTGGTTTGGGGTATAATAGTCCTTGGGGTCTTGTCATTCTCTTCATTTGTTGGCAGGTGGACAGTGGGTGGATGGGTGAATGGTTGGGAGATTTGGGGGTATAACAGTCCATGGGGTCTCATCTTCCCCTCAGTTGTTGACAGGTGGACACGTATTGGGCGGCGATCTCCACAGTGGCCTCTTCTTCTCCCAGTAGGATGTAGAGTTTCCTCTTCTCATCTGCAGATATGAAGTCTGGGATGTGGGCAGAGATTCTTTAAAAGTAGGCAGCCCTCAAAGTTAAATCTGCCTTTGTTGAGGGAAGAAAAAGGATCGGGCATGTAAAATTTTAGTATGCGTGATCCTGTGTCATCAGAGGCTTGTTCCTCTGTTTCCCATTCAAAACACGTCCATTCAGTAGGGGGGAGAAGGGCTGTCTGAAGACAATGTCTATGTCTACCTTCAAGGTGCTTATGGTGTTCCTTTATTTTAGTAAGCATGGCATTGGTAACCCCGACTTAGCTTAGATCCAGACAGGGTTAAGAGACAAAAAATATCACTTCTTGGATCCACGTTTTTCCCAGTTGAAGGCTCCAGTCAAGAACTTTCTTAGTTCCGTTGACATTTGATAGTTTAAAGAAGCTTGTACGTGGTGTTCTTAGTATATGTATATTATGGTGGTGGTGGGTCATTGACAACCTGGAAGTCTTTTTGTCAAAAGACATCTTCCCAGTATACTGTACATTCAGCCAACACCTATTCCTTCCGACTTCCCTTGCTCATCCACACTCATCTTGGAGAGAGCACTAAGCAGTCATGACACCTCCAGTGTTGGCTTATCTTCAAAGTATTGGGTTTGTTGAAATCCAACGTGCCCTATTCTTCGGAGGAGAATTGGGACACCCCCATTGGTAGTCGACCAATCACGGTGAAATTCATGGGTTTGGCCAACAAGTATAGTGTCCTTAAGACCAAGCTAGACTATCAATGGCAAAAAGAACATCTCACCACCTTACATCTACTGCACTTGGACAGACGGCAGTCTCCTACACGATTATCCTTCACGTCTACGATTTACCAGCAGTGTTTGTAACTGAGCTGTCCTCAAGTCATCGAACAAATTGTAAACTGCACATTAAATTTGATATTTCTTCTCCCGAGGTGGGGGCATAATATTTCTCGAATCTCACATAAACATTTATCGTCAAAGGCTCAAAGACCTTAAGGTTTCAGATTCTCAACTATGGCGGGGAGAAGAAGGGGGGGGGGGGGAGAGACCGGGCAAAGATGGAGAAAAGATAAATACGTTTAATTAGGGGGCAGAAGATGATCATTAAAGGAAGTCTGACTGCTGTAGGAGTCATTAACAATCTTAAATGAAATTTTTATTTTTATGATAGCCATTTACATGTATAATAAGAGCCAATGATTCTTAGGAGCAGTGTGACAGAAACTGAGTGTAGCGAGAAGTCTTGTAAGACATACTATTTAAATGAGCTGGCGTTAGCTATTCATACTTGTTAATGAACAAGATATGCAGAGCCATAAGAATGAATGGACTGATGCTTTAAATTTTAATATCTAGAAATCAAGGGTAAGGGCCAATTACTGGGAATTTTTACCCTTAAAGGAATAATTAATAGGGATTTAACAAATGCAGGACTTCAAACTTCTGGAGGAAAAAATAAAAGTTTCTCGCTTTTTTTTTTCCCCCTCCAGGATTAGGATGAACTTAATTTGAAGTAGCGCTAAATAAATCTGATTTACTCTTCTTTGTATACTTTGTATTCTACGTATCTAATCCAACTTCCAAAAAGTAGCGAGTTTGGCCCTAAGTCATGGGGGAGTTCATTATACCCTATGTGTCAGGTTTCTGCCATTGACAACATTGAGGTGCACGTTTGGCTTAAGGTCTTGGTCTTCCTTTAAGGTCTAGGTCTTGCACCAAATGTGCACCACGAGCCCCGATCCGTCAGCCATGTAAGGTTACATCCACATCTGCACCGCAGTGTTGGACGAAAGTCGGCAGAGGAAAAAAAATCCTGCATGGAAGACTTTTTCCTCTGCCAGTTTCAGTTGACGTACCCCATTATAGTCAATGGGGTCCAACAGGCTCCCCGTGTATCAGTCCCTCAATGGACATGACCAATGGAAACGTAAAACTAGTGTCAGTTAGAAAGGACGTCTATTCCAGGCTGCAGCCTCAGCCTTAATCCATTTGCCCCATTGTGTTAGTGATTTGTTTTTGCAAAGGGTTAACCCATGGCTTGTTGCAGATGTTGCTCTTGGCTGGAGTTGAACCCAGGACTTCAAAGCAACACCTCTATGCTAGCCCCTCACAGGAATATACAGCAAAGTCTCGAAAGACCTCTCCTATATCCAGATGACATTTTCTATGCAAAATTTTTGGTTTTCCGTATTAATCATCTTCTTTAAGAAGACCACCATCTAATGCAATGTCTAATACAATTTTGGGTGGTCGTCTCAATGAGGTTTCCAGTATGGAACAGCTTGGATCTAATAATCTCCCTGTGATCCCCAAAGGTTTAGGGTAGAGGCAAAGGAGAGGCCACTAATTCAAATTTGACGTTGGGGCCCAGGATCTTATTTATTTAGTGCCATTATATTGTGCAGCACTTTTGCAGACATTGAGGTGACAATCCCATATAGAGCTCACAATCTATTTCCCTATCAGTAAAACATGCAAACTCCTTGCAGGAAGGATTCAAAGCCAGGTCTCCAGTGCTGTAAGACTGCACTGCTAACCACCAAGCCACCTTCATTTTATGATGTTACCCGCACCTTCCCCATATGACGATACACTCAGTACTTACCCTATTCACTCTTTATAGCAATGTCAGAGTAGCCATCAGGAGTTTCTTTTGATCCCATATAAACAGGTGCTTAGACCTCCTCTACCCTGGTTGGAAGAGACTTTGGCAGGATGTGCTCCCTGCTGCTGCTCCTTCTGACCCCTGTAGACTTTGATATCCTACTGCTAAGAACACACCTAGGAAAAGCCTCCATCTCCTCCACATACAAAGACAAGATTACAAAATCTGCATTCACACATCTCCATTTGGCCAGGGATCCAGTAGTGGAGTTCTGGTCTTTGCTGATCTCCTGTCTGTGACTGACTGAGGAGTCTTGATGCATTGTGCAGGGCATCACTGTTTTGCCTCCAATTGACTGTATTCTTATGTTAAAAAAACCCTTTGCTTGCTTTTCTAGCACACACCTATTCAACAGCGCTTTAAATGCATTGTCATTGTCATTACTCAATCTGCCCAGTAGGGCTCACAATCTAAATACCCTCTTTACATGTCTTTGGATGCAAACATGGGGAGAACATAAAATTTCCCAGGGCTGTATGTTAACAGTGCAAAACACATATAGAAAGGCCAGAAACCGTGGTGGTGTGAGTAGTAGGGACTCTCTGCTGGATCCCTGAACGAACAGAGAGGCAAATAAACAGATTTCTACTATTAATGGCAGGCGCCTTGTTGCAACTGATCTGTGGGGGGTCCCGGGGGTCAAACCCCTGCAGATCAACATTAAAAAGAGTTCATAATTCCTTTACGCCTCCTTAATAAATGGAATAGGAATACCCCTTTTACGGGTCCTGTGTAGAGATGAGCGAGTACTGTTCGGATCAGCCGATCCGAACAGCACGCTCCATAGAAATGAATGGATGCACCTGGTACTTCCGCTTTGACGGCGGCCGGCCGCTTAACCCCCCGCGTGCCGGCTACGTCCATTCATTTCTATCGGCTGATCCGCACAGTACTCGCTCATCTCTAGTTCCTGTGCAATGCTGCCCTAAAGGGTTAAGAAACAAATTCGGCTCTGCTACAACTCCCTATCCCCGGAGAGCCCCTTTAAACCGCTGCATCTTTCATAAAACCACGTGGAATAAAGACACTTCCGAACTAAAATATTCTATAAATATTATCATTGTAAGCTTGTACCATTAACCCCTTCGCTTCCGACCCACCCTTCTCTTTTTTGGTTTCCCCTTATTCCTTCGAACAGTTAACTTTCCAGGGATGTTGTACGGCCGGGGCCTGCTTGACAGCTGCTCAGTCCTGTCTCTATCCATAATTTTATTTTACTATTCTAGGAGGGCAGGAGATACTTTGCTTTTTACCTGTCTGCTCCTAATGACTGCCAATGATTTATAGGATTTTTTTTTTTATTGTACTAAAAGTGCTGCGATGTGGTGCCTTGATGTCTAATGTAAAAAGATTGCAGATCCTCCCCGCTCCCCGCGCTGACATCAGGCCAGTGTTTACTCCGACCAGGCAGATAACACTTTTTTTTTTATTTTCTGATAATTTTTTTTTTATTTTGTTTTGTTTTTTTTACATATTTATTGTTCCAAATTCTCGACCCGTAGACGATGATTGTGGGCTGTTTAGCGGTGTTTTATCCCTGGTGCCTGTCTGTCTCGCATGGCACCTCTGTGCATAGTTTTTCTGTGAGATAAGCCCTTCTCCTTTGCTTACACTGCCATACTTTCTCCTTTTTGTCTGCAGGATGTAGGGTTTGCACTGAAGAGGCCTGTAGACTTCTTACTGTGCTTTTCCGGTTCAGGCACAATCAAAGTTTTGTGCTTGCAATTGTCCTTGACATTCCATCGGCCCACAATAGGGTGGACGCAGTGTGCCGAAATACAGCATGACATCATTATCATCATCCGCTTAAATAAATCACCTGCGTACCGCCACATTCTGCTTAGACAAGGATTCCTCCGACCGGGGGGAAGGATTCTTTATTTTCACAAACCTTTATCCCCAAGGGCGACAGGAAAACGCAAACTTTTATTCTTGTTTTCATAATAAATATGCGTCCTGGAAAAAAAAAAAAAGCACAGGGAGATTTCTCTTTTCCCAGTTTGTTCCTCGCACACCTGTCAGAAGAGCGACATGGGCCAAAAAGTTACGGAGAAAGTTTTATATCTGTGATAGAAAAATCTATCTTTAGTGCGTAGCGTCAGGGTGTTATTTTATGGCTGATGTGGCGGATATTGTTCTGCAATGGGTGGGTGGGATTAGCCAGAATCCCATACACTTTTGCAGGTAGTGTAAAACGCAGCAGCGAGGGGGCTTTAGTTTGAAGGGTGGGGTTACCCTTTAAATAGGTCTATAGTTTTGATGCCCCATACGTTTGGATGGCCTAGGTTCAATGATAAAGGAAGGGTTTAAGGGGCTGTTCAGTCCCCAAACTGATCACTTATCCACAGGATAGATCATTGGTATGGAATCTGTGGGGGGTACGACACCTAGAACCGGCCCAGATCAGACGTTACAACAGCCTCCAAGTGTATAATCGCTACTATATATGTAATAGGGGCAGCGCAGCAGCCCCATCCTCTGTACAGTGGTGGTTCAGGGGAATTGCAATGTGATTCCTATATGAATGGGAACATTGCTGACACTCCCTGTCCATTGCAACAGCTGATCTGTGCGGGGTCTGGGTGCCACACACTGATACTATACTGATGACTTCACCAATAAATATGGTACTTGGGTTACCAGTCAAATAACAATCCTGGCACATCTTTCCTTAGAAATCTGCATTGTGTCGTTCCTCTGTTATCCCTCCTGGAAGTGTACTTTTCCTATTTTTGGCCATTTTCACGGATCCCTCAATAGACTGAAGTGGGGGCTAAAGAAAAAGTTCAAACTGAGCTGAAATCAGGCGAGCAGCCGCATCGAAGGATGCAAAAGGTTGGAGTGGATGGAAGTGGTGAAAGGTCTCCTTTAAATCCTAAGGGTTCCCTTTAAGTTCTAGGAGCCCTTTAATTTCCAAGGGGACCTTTCCATGAATACAGGGAATATAGTGCCGGATCTGCATGGACATGTAACATATGGTAGAACCCCTTTTGTTGCAGCTAGGTTGTATCGTCTTTTGGGAGGAGTACCCCTTTTAATATATAACAAGGGCAATTGATGCCCCAAACTTCTCCAGCATAAAGGTTCCCGTATGTATGAAGCCGAGCCATTGCCCTGCCACCAGGGTCAGCCTTTGGCTTGGAAATATTCCAAACCCATGAACTTCTCCTTAGTTATTCACATGTAAAAAGAAGGAAGGAAATACAAAAAAAAAAAAAAAAGTCATCAAAAATCACCAGTATTATGCAAAAGAAAAAAAAACTGAAATGCTAAAAATTGTTTTCCTCGGTGGCCGAGCCCGGGCGCCCTCAGATGGGAATCTTGTGACTCTTTACAGGAGAATCACATGAGATGAGTAGAGACGCGGGATACACAATAGCTATATTTATTCTCAGTGACAACCTTCTCGGAAATACCTTGATCTAATTACTTGCAGGGATTGATATAAATATCAGAAGCAGCGGGCTCACTTCTTCACAGACCTGGCTAAAGTCGTCTTATCTTACAGTGCCTACCCTGGGTGTGTTCTGGCAGGTACATGTGGACACGGGAATTTCCAGGAACTAGAGAGAGCTGACTTCTTAAGAAGCGCATATGATGTAGCAGTGCTGAGTTGATTATTTGGCTATACTAAATTTGTGTCTTGCAACAATGCTGTCAAATTGCACAGATGATGCATTGCATTGCGTCATATTGCAAACGCAGCTCTGCTGCAGATGATTTGCAAATGTAACAGGATATATCATCTTTTATTTTGCTAACGTATTTAGGAGCACAGATATTGGCAACACTCAGTCCTAAGTGCGGCTCACAACCTTAATTATCTATTTAGCATGTATTTGGGGACAGTCCTATCTATACAGATTCGAACCCAGGGCACTGGCGCTGCAAGGCAAAAGTGCTAACCACTGAGCCATCAGCTAGCCATGTCTTTAGCTATAGATCAGGGTCCATGCACATGGTGCAGTTAAAGCTGCAGCAGAAAGAAAAGTTTTGCAAGTTTGTATTTGGGGAAAGTCCTATCACCAGCGCTGCAAAGCAAAAGCACTAACCACTGAGCCACCAACTAGTTATGTCTCTACCTACAAATCAGGGTTCATGAACATGATACAGTTAGTTTTGCAAGTTTTGAGGCCATTTACTATGTCGTTGTTTCATTTTACAAGTAGAACACATTTATTTAACTTTTCATTTGTAAAATTAAGGAATAACACCAAAAACTGCATCAAAATTGCACACTGTTTTTAACTGCACCATTTGCATGCACCCTTTTACGGAGGTTTTCCATGCATGCAGATTACTGATGACCTCTCCTACCCATGGAAGAACCCTGACCAATCAGCTGTTTAAAGAGAGCTTCATTGAATTCCAAACACAGCGCCATACATTGTATAGTGGCTGTGCTCGGTATTGCAGCTTAGCCACATAAATTTGCTCACAGGTCATGCGATGAATAAAATTGGCATTGCTGACCAGTGGAGCTGTCCATTCAAGAAGGATCATTAAAGCCAGGTAAATCCCTTTAAATCCTGGGAAACCCTCCTGTATTCACAAGGGTCGAGGACGGAAGCTAAGATATACAGTGTTGTATGGTGGGTTTCTTGGTGCTATGGTAGGAAAAGTAAGACTCTGGTGACCACCTTGCTCCGTGTTACAGATGGTCATGGAACAGCAAAAGATGCTATATGGCCTCTCAAACAGCTCCTCCAATCACAGCTTCCTAAACCTTAAAGGAGGAAGAGGGAAGGTAGAGGATTGACTGGTGGTGCTAGTCATAGGGGATATTTTGGTAATATCCAGGGGACAGGGACCACTCCTTTTAACTAATGGGGAGGACATAGAACCCCTATTGACTTAGCAGTGGATACTAGATAACCTTATATTATTGGAGTACCCCTTTAACAATATGGAATCCTCTAGAATAGGGGATTGTGAATCATCTCTCTTACCAACTGAGAAAGCGACATATTGTCCCAATGTATTGTTACCCCACAGATATCAGAGGCGGAAATATTTGCGGCAGCGAAACTGATGCAGTAAAAATATTGTTACAGCCGCGTCAACAATTCTGCATTTTATTAATAATGCATAATGGCCACGAGGCGACGGATTCCGACATTTTTATGTTTTAACTTTTAATTTGGTTTCCATGTTGTAATTGGAGCCTGTTATTGTGCTCGGATATGACAGCAGCAGAAGGAGGTGGGTGAGATGTTTTCAATTTATCTGGAGAGAAATGTTCCGCCGCCGCACCCCCCCACCGTCACCACGTTTCACAATGGGATCCAATCCGAACCTACAAGTCCTGGAGCAAGCAGGTGGCAATATGATCGAATAGAGAGTAAATCCGCAAAAAAACCCAAAAACCTAAGTACGAGTGATGATGATGAATATATAGTGATGTAGCAGAGCTGAGTTTGTCATTGAACCATTGAGACCAGTCATAGTGTAATACTATAGTATAATACTCATTGACAAACTCAACTCTGCTACATCATTTGAGCATTGAACTTACACATTAGATATCGCAGATAAGGGGCGCGTGACAAGCTCATCTCCACTACATCTGACAGACGTGCAGATGAAGCAGAGCCGAGTTGGTCACATCATATCTTTGGTTTAAGATAATACAGTATATGGCAGGTTTATTTATATGAAAGTCACGACAGCACGGTAACCTCACAACGCTTACTGCAAACTCGGCTCTGCTACATCTGACGGACACCTATATAAATAATCGCTATATAGGACGGACAAAGAACCGATTAGACTCTCATTAATGGCAGATACTTCCGCGGTCTCTATAAATGGAGCGAAACAGAAAGACCTGAATAGCCGAATGGCTCTCTTTATCCTGCCGTAAGTGGCACTTGTCCCTCAAGAGTCCTCCTTGTCATTATATGTTCCCACGTATGTTCCCGGATCACACGTATGAAGCTTTTTTTTTTTTTCATCCCCATCACGGTTCCCTAGCACATTAGAGGAATAATATGCCCCGGCTGTGGGATTATTACAAGGTGTCAGCGGCGTCAGACTCCGCACGCTGGAAATACAAGTTGTGACAAGCCGGAAGCGTCGATGTGACTGAGGGTCAGATTAACCTAACACCTTCTTCTAAGCACTTCATAAACCTCATTTCGGAATGAAGGCCGATCCACGCAAATATGCAAAACACACGGCCTGGAGTTGGGGGGGGGGGGATAAAGCTCGTATCCGAAAAATCCCAATATTAATCGTATAAATATATTCAAACCGCGAACCGCTTAATGTGTATAATGGCGAATACGCCGTCATGTGACCTGTTTATTCTAATGCTGGATTTTTTTTTTTTACCTTTTAGATGAAATGAAGGGAGACTATGACATTATGGGGCCAGAAGCTACACATGCAACCACTATAAACAACGGTACAGGTGAGTACGACGCTATATATAGGATGTATACAAAAACTGAGGGAAGGTAAGAACCAATCGGATTCAAGCTCTCATCCTGTAACTACTAGTTATAGGATGAAAGAAGGAATCCGATTGGCTTATATAGATTAGGCCACACATGCACGTAAAGGAAGTTTATGAAGCTCAATGGTGATGGCCCGTCACTGCTGAGGCCATTCATTGGCTGCAAAAATCGCATCCTGGTCTAAGCCCACCCCGACTGCCACTGGACCAGGGGGGATTCAAAGGGGTCTTGCCAAGTTAGCAACTCTTCGCTTTTCCATGGGATAGTTGATAAAAGCCTCATCGATGATGGTCCGACCATTGGGAAGCCGACTAGATAGGACAGCCAGATATAGTCGAGCACTATACTCAGCTATTTGCAGCAGTCCCATGCTTGATGGCTGCTCCATTTAAAGCGATAGGTCAGGGTTCCACCTGTCAGACCCCAATGACCAGGAAGCTATCACCCATAACAGGCAAGCATTGTTTTTAATTCCTTTAATGTCGGACAACCCCTTTAATAACTTGTGGCATGTTGAGATATACAATCCCTATACTAAAAAAAAAATTGACTATTAGATCAAAATGTAAACTTGTCTTTACATTGTCTTTTCATATCAATTTCAAAGCGGACTCCTCACCACCTCCACCAACTCCAACTCTTTCCATCCACTGACTTCAGCGCACTTGGAATTTTTTTTTCTCTAGCCCTCACCTTACCTGAACAATAAATTCTGCTAGTTTCATCACCCAATATACTAATTAGTCTCTCTACGGTCTTGGTCTACAGTAGTAGTCTGGACAGTTTAATTAGAATATTGGGTGCTGAAATTAGCAGCATTGATTGTTCAGGAATGGTGGGGGCTAGAGAAAAAATTTCAAGTGCACTGGAATCAGTGGAGGGGGGCTATTAAAGCTGGAATTGGTGGAGGCGACGAAAGGTCGTCTTTGATATTCTAACAATTCATTCTGTATATTTCAGTGCAAAGTTGTCTTTCTCTGTATATGACTATATAGACCGAGCACAGTAAAAATAGTATAAGGGTTTCCTGCAATGCAAAAATCCAAATCGATCCCCTATCCAGTAGCCCGATGCATGATATTCTTTTATTATGGCAGGCCGTGCGGGGTTTTCGTTTGCAATAAGATTGTTTGCTCAGCCAGCAATTACTCAATATTGTTAGGTGGAGAGTCCACTTGTAAGCTGTTAAGAGTCGGAATGGGGTCAGAGGTTTCAGGCAAAGTTAACAGCTCAGGCACTTCACCATGGGTCAGCGAATGCCAGTTATAGAAGACATCATTGTTAAGCATTAGTTGTGTTTATTTACGTAAGTGTATCCTACTTGACTGTTAGCGAGTAACATTCATCCCCGGGGCATGTTTTTTCACCGCTGAGAGTAATAATGGATGACATTTCTTTAATCCCACAAAATAAAGTGGATTCCGATCACCGTTCAGAATTTCACGTCAATGCAGCCTGGAAATGCACAATTTGCCCATGACTGTCACTTATTTTCTACCTTCTGATAGACGGAGAGATGGAAAATTATATTTTTTTGACAACTTTCTAACCCTGATTTCTTCTAACAGTGAAGAACACGAATTGCACTTCGGAGTTTGAGGAGTATTTCGCCAAAAGAAACGACGGCGAAGGGCACGGCGTCAGCATAGCGGAGTACTTGCATCGCAGTGACACGGCCATTATTTACCCAGAAGCCCCTGAAGAGCTTTGCCGCTTGGGTACACCGGAGGCCAATGGTCACGAAGAGAACGGTAAGGCCAACGATTCGTTTTTCGGAGATACTTTGAAGGAGAACCCTTTGCAGCTGTTGCAATTGTACATGCACGATGGGCTGCTGGGTGTTTACCTTCAAATTTCGGCAACAGCTGCATGGGCCTGGAATTTCATGAGCTGAACATTCAATAAGCTCATGCTGTCCTGTTTGCAAGTTCCTTACATTTTTTTCTTCTACACTTGAAGGACAGGAATTGCTGAGCTTTAGGATCTGGGGATGAATTGAACCTAACTAGTGTTGAAATTTAATAACAAGCGAGTGTTCTAGGTAATTCCCAACATAAATAATAACAGAACAAGGCGCCCGTACGCTGGGAAATGTAACAATTCATCCGGCTAATTGTAATTGGTGAGGAGACAAGAAAAAGATGTATGTAGCCAAAGGCCAAGGATGAAATTGTACGTGAGCGTTCCATTGTAAGCTCCCGATTTTCGGTCTCGAAAAGGTTAGGAAACCGGGTTCTTAATTAATTTCTTATACCAGTTTGATATGATTCCTACAAGTTTTTCCTGGGGATTGAAGCGCGTGGAGGTTGGTACGGGATGATGATACGCTGCTGTTGTCGTAAGACCATCCTGGGCAAAGAGCCCATTAGCTGCCATTGATTTACTGACCTTTTGGCCTGTCTCTCCTTCTCATTTATCTCCACTGTAGACCTACCACCTGGAACACCAGATGCCTTTGCCCAGCTGCTGACCTGTCCCTATTGCGACCGAGGCTACAAGCGGTTGACGTCACTGAAGGAGCACATCAAATACCGCCACGAGAAGAACGAGGAGAACTTTTCCTGTCCCCTCTGTAGCTATACGTTCGCCTACCGCACCCAACTCGAGCGGCATATGGTGACGCACAAGCCAGGGAGAGATCAGGTGGGGGTTTGGATTTAAGTGATTCTTTTTATAATTACCCCTTAGAGAAACTATATTGCTTTGATTGGCAATCATTATTAATTTTTCATGGCATTTTGAAGATGCAGATCTTTTAATGGTAATAGCCTTAATTGAGGTCTAAATGATTTTTTGATGGTGTCTCCTAATATAATTTAATAGTCTTATGTTCACGATCGAATGAGTGTGTTAATTTCTAATTTAGAAATTTTACTTGCACGATAACTTCACTCCGGTTTAGCGTTTTTTAATGCCGCTCAAAAGGTGAATGAAACATTGGTGTTTTTTAATTACCGACTTCTAAGAGGAATTGCCGTCGCCAGGGTTTTCTTTAGTCATTCGGCAAAACGTTACAAAACAAGCGTTAACTTTGAAATGGGCTTCTCGCTCGCGGATGAGAGGAACGATGAAAAATAATAATGTGCGTAGAAATTTCTTGTTCCGTAATGAGTCATAGGTCTAAGACATCTGTGTTATTAAGTGACTCGATGTCAATGACAGTGGCGTAAGTGGAATATGTGGTGTCATTGCTGGAAAGCCAGAGCGAAGCTTTCATCTCTAATATAGTTGTGAGTCTTCAAGAAAAAAAACAAAAAAAATTCACAAATTTTCATGTAAAACAAGGTCAAAATTCCAAAATGGAACCCAAGATACAAATATGTCTTCTTGAACACAGATGCCAAGATGAATTGTATCCAAAATTTCCAATTGTATCAAAAACTATTCTACCATTGTAACAATAATGACAACCGTTATGGAAAATTCTCAAATCCAATAAGTTGAAAAATCGTATAACGTATCACATCGGCATCTCGTAAGGGAGGATCTAAAAATATTTGCCGATTATTTGGAAAATTTCATCCGGTAAAGCTGTAAAAAAAAAAATTTTTTTTTGAAATTTTTTTGGTCTGTAATAAATTAAACCCTTTTAATTTGCGGCTCTTCAGATTCATGCAAATAACGTGCCCGTCTGACATTGTGACATGACGCGTTATTGACATTACAAGCAGATTTTACCGGCGTGTGTCATGGCTGAAACCTTAAATGCGTACATGACGATTGTGCTGGCGCGGTATGAATAGAAAGCTTTGGTGTTGAAAAGTCCCCTCATTTGCTCATGGCATTTACAATTAGTAAATTAAAATGATTGTATCATATTAACAGTGGCACAACTAAAGTTTATAGTGGTCCTCTGAGGGCCGTGGGGGGAGGACAAGCAGCTGTTGCTGTTTGTTTATGCAACTCGGCAACATATGAACCGTGGTCCCTCAATGGCGCTCGACGGGTTGGGCTAGGCTTGATCTTTGAAGGTTGCTGGTGTTTGAACAAACCTCCCTGTGTCCTGTGTACACCATCTGTCTCACCAGGAATGTGGGAAGACTCAGTACACCCCAGCAGTTGTCATACTGCTTCTGAGCTTTTTTTTTGTGTGAAGCTTTTGTGTCCTTACTGCTTGAAGCTATCTGACATACCTTGAGCATCGACACTGCGTTATTTCAACATCCTCTGTCACAACTCATATATTTCTGTAATGCTTTCAACGTACACCTGATTTCCTCTTTTGGCACAATCTGTTCTTTGCAAGGGCTGCAGAATGCATCTCCAGTTACACTCAACAATTTGTGTAAGTGGAAAATGCACACACAAAAAAAAAATAAAAATTGTGTAATGTAGACCTTGGAGTTCTTAGAATTTTGTAAATTTTAATCATTGTATATTGTATCTGACCAGATTTTTTTTTTTCTTGAAAATTTCCCCCTTTATACTAAATGCCCTTCATTTTTTTTCGTACGCAGCACCAGTTGTTGACCCAGGGAGCTAGCAATCGCAAGTTCAAGTGCACAGAGTGCGGCAAGGCGTTCAAGTACAAACACCATTTAAAGGAACACCTGCGAATACATAGCGGTAAGTGTTTTTTATTGTCGCTACATTGTGACAAATTTTTAGCGATAACTATTGAGTGGTCTGACTAGCTTTTAATAGCCTCTGAGAATTTACCCACAACAGGCCAAGACCATTTCAAAAATTGTAATCAAAAATTTTTACCCAAAACAGGCCAAGACCATTTCAAAAATTGTAATCAAAAATTTTTCCATTGATCAAAAATTTATGGGAAATTTACCCACAACAGGCAATGCCATAATAGACCATTTCAAAAATTCTAATTAATTTTTTTTTAACTTCTGTGAAATTTATTTTTGTTTTTGTTTTTCGTTATAGGGGAGAAACCCTACGAATGCCCAAACTGCAAGAAACGCTTCTCCCATTCAGGGTCCTACAGTTCACACATTAGCAGCAAAAAATGCATTGGCCTGATCTCTGTGAACGGAAGGATGCGAAACAACATGAAGGCGGGTTCATCTCCTAACTCTGTGTCTTCATCCCCTACCAACTCAGCCATAACTCAACTCCGTCACAAACTGGAGAATGGTAAACCACTCGGTATGAACGAATCTTCAGGCTTGTTGAAGATCAAAACCGAAACACTAGATTATAATGATTATAAACTTCTTATGGCAGCCACTCACGGGTTCAATGGTCCTAATCCGTTCATGAACGGTGGTCTTGGAGCAACCAGTCCTCTCGCACTTCACTCCTCAGCTCAAAGTCCAATGCAGCACTTAGGCGTAGGGATGGAAGCATCGCTACTTGGGTATCCAACCCTAAGCAGTAATTTAAGTGAGGTACAGAAGGTCTTAGAGATTGTGGACAACACAGTTTCTAGACAGAAGATGGAATGCAAGGCTGACGAGATCACAAAGTTGAAGGGATATCACATGAAGGAAACAGGATCTCAAGGGGAGGAACAAGGAATGACGTCTCCTGGTATTCCACAAGTCGGTCTTCCTGTAGTAAGTCATAATGGTGCCACTAAAAGTATTATAGACTATACGTTGGAGAAGGTGAATGAAGCCAAAGCTTGTTTACAGAGCTTGACCACGGACTCAAGAAGGCCATTTAACAGTATTAAGAAGGAAAAGTTACGTACGTTGATAGACCTAGTAAGTGAAGAAAAGATGTTAGAGAGCCATAATATATCCACTCCATTTTCTTGCCAGTTTTGTAAAGAAAGTTTTAACGGCCCCATTCCTTTACATCAACACGAACGATACTTGTGCAAAATGAATGAAGAGATTAAAGCAGTCCTCCAACCCAGTGAAAACCTGATTCTCAATAAACAGGGAATGTTTGCTGAGAAACAAGCGCTCCTGCTGTCGTCGGTACTTTCCGAGAAAGGAATGACTAGCCCGATACAGCCATATAAAGACCACATGTCTGTACTTAAAGCTTATTACGCTATGAACATGGAACCTAACTCTGATGAACTACTGAAAATTTCCATAGCAGTTGGCCTTCCTCAGGAATTTGTGAAGGACTGGTTCGAACAAAGAAAAGTCTACCAATATGCAACTTCCAGGTCACCGTCTTTGGAAAGGACCAATGCGGAAGTGGCGCCAGTAACCACCACTCCCACTAAAGACTCTATGTCAGCTAGATCACCAGTTAAACCTATGGATTCTATCACGTCACCGTCGATAGCGGAACTTCATAACCGGGTATCTAATTGCGATACGCCTCTCAGGCTAACGAAACCTAATCATTTTGCTGGTCTGAAGCCAGTTGTTGATAAATTGGACCACTCCAGGAGCAATACTCCATCTCCTTTAAATCTTTCTTCCACATCTTCTAAAAACTCCCACAGTAGTTCTTACACTCCAAACAGTTTTTCCTCAGAGGAGCTTCAAGCTGAGCCTTTGGACTTATCTGTACCAAGACAAATGAAGGAAATAAAAAGTATTATAGCCACAAAGAACAAAACCAAACCGAACAACATCACCATTGAACACAACAGTGTTCCGCTATCTGCCGACACGGTAGATGAGCCCCTGAACTTAACGTACATTAAGAAGGAATTTTGTCATTCGAATAATCTGGACAAAAGCACTAACCCGCTATTTGGTCTGAACCCATTTAGCGGAAAACCTTTGTACTCGGCGCTTCCCCCTCAGAGCGCCTTTCCACCAGCCACTTTCATGCCTCCGGTACAGGCGACTATCCCTGGGCTACGACCCTACCCAGGGCTTGATCAAATGAGCTTCCTTCCACACATGGCCTACACATACCCAACTGGAGCAGCTACATTTGCTGATATGCAGCAGCGGAGGAAATATCAGCGAAAACAGGGATTTCAGGTAATTTTTTCGACTTTTTTTAAAAAAAAATTTGTATATTTTTCGATCAGAATTTTTTGTTTGTCTCCCAAGTTCTTTGCAATCTAATGAATTGACTTATTGTCACGGTTGGGGTTGAGCCGATCTTAAGATTTCAGGATCGATTTTAAAATCCGATTTCCGATCATTGTCCAGCTCGTGAAATTTGCTCATTCGCCGATCGGGATCCAATCTTTCCTGATTCCGATCGCTCAACCCTAATTGTATATTCTATATACAGTAGGGTTGAGCCGATCTTGAGATTTTAAAATCCAGCTGATCCCGGTCGCGATTGTGAAATTTGCTCATTCGCCGATCGGGATCCGATCTTTCCCGATTCCGATCGCTCAACCCTAGTCACGGTACAAGGTTTATTGGTGAAGCTGCCCATAGACATGTAAAAATGATCAGCCAAAATGGAGGACTCCAACAATTTTGTTAATTTTCGGCCTTGAGCCATTCCTTGTCTCGTGTCTACGGTCAGCTTACCAATGACTTAACCTATGAGCTCTGCATTGGAACAAATTTTGTATTTTGTGCAGCCCGTATGTTTCGGTATAAAGATGTTCCCTGGTTTAAATAGAGAGATCTAGTTGAAAAAGCCGAAAATTAGATTGTGGTTGCTTGTTACTTAAGCCGGGAAATACTGAAAGTATAAGTTGACTGCAGGCAAGAAAGGATCAGAAATAAAAAATCCCTACCATGCAACCTGGGTTGGATAAATGTAATTGTCATCTCTACTTGCTTATGGTGGGGAATTTTGAAAGATGAATAAATATTCTGCAAGTTTCTGAAAATCGCCAATGTGTTGACATCTTAGTTTGTTGGTCTAAATTCCAGATTTAAGGCTATATTATTAATGTTGGCTACACTAAAAGGGGTTTTCCTATGATACTAAGTGATAGCATATTGGCAGGATACGGCATAACTTCCTCATTGCTGGGGGTTCGAATGTTTGAACCCCCACATTCCTAGCTATAGGGATACTGTAACCTACTCTAACTTATCCTGGAAGGATTAAAGTCGATGATATGCATTAGATAGTTGCTTATTCACTAGGGTTGAGCCGATCTTGAGATTTCAGGATCGATTTTAAAATCAGATTTCCGATCATTTTCCAGCCGATCCCGATCGTGAGATTTGCTCGATGGCCGATCGGGATCCGATCTTTCCCAATCCCAATCCCAATCGCTCAACCCCAGTCAATGCTTCTCTATGGGAGAAGTCACTTTTAGGGTTGAGCCGATCTTCAAAATCCAATTTCCGATAATTTTCCAGCTGATCGTGATTGAGAAATTTGTTCGATCACCGATCAGGATCTGAAAGTTCAACCCTATTATTTACCCAATAGCTACTCCTCTAGACAAGAGAAGACACATGAATGATCAGCGTCAATAGGAATATGGGAATAAGCCATTGCCATTGCCATTACCTCAAAAGGAAAGGTTGGGGTATGGTCAAATTTATCCCAACATCTCCGTATAGACGAGAGTCAAGACATCAACAGTGTTGGCTAGTCCCATCACAATCCACGAGTTTGGCCAACCTTCTTCTAATGTGTATGGTCACCTTTCACATTTGTAGGTTGAGTCCAAAACGAAATCGATCAATCAATCAAAGAGGCTTTATTGGTACATCCGAATAGACAGTTGGCATTGCCAAAGAGAGAAGGATGGGTATGGGGGAAGTTGTGAGGGGGAGAGTGGTGGGTACAGGGGGTATATATTTGCTTTCCAAAAATTCTCAATTCAGAAACTATAACAATGGGACGTATTTTTGCAAAAACATGGCAAGGCGCACTGGGCAACCGCTTGGTGCTAAATTTAACAGTCTTTTCATTCTCAAGTGGTGTTATATTTTGGGGATCTGAACCCCTTTCATGTTATTGCCTAAGTAGTGGTTCACAGCAGGAACTAAACGGCATAGAAAAAAAAAAAATCCGAAGAGTTTTTGGACCTTGTTTATAACCGAGGCAAAATTTTAACCCCTTAAAACTTCACCAGTTCAAGGGGTAGAGATGAGCGAATAGCATTCGAAACTCTAGTTTTGAGTACCTCGCTCCATAGGAATGAATGGAAGCTGCCGGCGGACGGCCGGCGCTTAACCCCTTGCTGTTCGGCCGCTACCATTCATTCCTACGGGAGCTACGTATTCGAAACTTTGTTTCAAATACTATTCGAATCAACTCTAGTAGAGAGTTTTTACGATCGTTCCCAAAGAAAGTTGAGTATATAGCATGACTTATTGCTTCATTCGAAGGGGATTTAGTTGTGCGCACAAGACAAAGAATACGTCTTCAAGTTTTATAGCCTTTACGTCGAACTTAAATTAAAGTGCATCCACCCCGCAAAGCCAATGTAATCTGGTTCCTATTAATTAATTAGGAGTCAAATAGCAGAAGCCATATGTAGGATGCAAACGTATGCCAGCGCTCTCTGTAGTCACGCCGAAAATAAATCTAAATACACCGAGTGATTTACCAACCCACTTTCATCATCGTCTCATGCTGAAGGCATGTGGACGTTGAACATTGATAAAAAAAAAAAAAATTCTCCATTTTAAATTACAAAATTAAATATTACGCTTAGGGCATCTTGTCAGCAGACATAAACTTAAATGGATTGTGTAATAACATTTTGCATCTGATCATAAAATTCAATTATACAATTTTTTTTTTTTTTTTTAGAAAAATGAAAACAAATTCACTTTCTTCTCGCAGTGTTTATTGTCTGATAAAAATTAATATGCTCGAATTTGAATAAAACAATATTTTTAATGACGCCGCAGCGATTTTCATTAGTTTTAGAACCGAATCAACGTTTAATAAAGCACTAACGGTAATTTGTTCTATTACAGGGTGAAATGCTTGATGGAACCCCGGATTACATGTCAGGTCTAGATGATATGACGGATTCAGACTCCTGCCTGAGTCGGAAGAAGATTAAAAAGACAGAGAGTGGCATGTACGCCTGTGATTTATGTGATAAGACATTCCAGAAAAGTAGCTCCCTCTTGAGACACAAGTACGAACATACAGGTAAAGGCAATTCTCACCTGATTCTATAGGATGCATAGTCCTTCTTAAAGGGATAGTCTACTAAATGACTAAGCCAGCCAAGGGATACGAGCATGTTGCTTTTTGCTCCTACGATCATTGGATACTCAGCCAATATTGGATTTTTAATAACCATTCACGTGGGATTTTTTTTTATTTTATTTTTTTTTATGTAGAATGTGAGCCCCATATAGGGATCACAATGTACATTTTTTTTTCCCTATCGGTATGTTTTGGTAAAATGGGAGGAAATTCAGACAAACACGGGGAGAACATACAAACTCCTTGCAGGTGGGATTCGAACCCAGGACTCCAGCGCTGCAAGGCTAACGACTGAGCCACCGTGTTGCCCCGATTTTTGTTTTTGATAGGCAAGAGGAGCCAAAAATTTGCCACTTGTTTCTCCGATGGGCAGTTCAGCCCGGTATACGTTGGGCCAGTTTGTGTAAGGGTTGTGGGATATTTAGTATGACCAGCATAGTGGGTAGGGCAGATGCCTAAAAGGGATTAAGGCACCGTTCATATATTGCTTTGTGAACAGGTTATATATATGATGCCAGGAAGGCAAACCAATCCATTGGCTGTATGCACCAGGTATAGTCTATAAAGGTATTGTTTTGGCATAAGCTGGGCCAGTTTGCATGGTGTACTGTACTTTCCTATACACAAGGTTGTTGTAAAAGTTCATAGTATATGGCCCTAGTATAGTATAATATGCCTTCCATAGAAGGTATACTCCAAATGAGACATGATCATGGCCATAGAGAAAAAAAAATAAAAATTATATATATATATATATATATATATATATATATATATATATATATATATATATATATATAATCAGCATCAGCTTGTGGGTCAATATATATATATATATATATATATATATATATATATATATATATATATATGGGTCAATATATCAGCTCATTTATAGGAAGAAAATACCATCCTGATTCCAGCACAGTTTGAATTATTTCTCTAGCCCCCGCCATTCCTGAGCAATCAATACAGACAATTTTAGCCCCCAATCTGTTAACTAAACTCTCTACTGTCTGGTTGTTAGTCCTTTGCCGGTGCAAATAATCAGGAAATGCCCACCTTATAATAGAGAGCCCGATTAACACATTGGGTGCTACAACTAACAGCACCAATTGTTCAGGTTGTACGGGTTTTTGGAATCAGTGGAAAGAGTTAGAGTTGGTGGAGGTGGTAAAAGTTAAAAATAATGTTCCAGTAAACCATTAGTTAGACTGTTGTTCATATCAGAGGCTTCAGAACCTCTTAAGAATCGCAGATGATCTGATACAATGAAACTCGTATATGTTTGCTGCTGTGAGTCCTTTAAGAGGTTCTGAAGCAGCTGCACATTTTGAACTCAGGCACTTTGCTGCTGGTATGTGATCCTCCCGGATAATTAATATGACAAGGGCCCCCCACTATCCCCGACACCGCCACCCTCCTGCCATTCCCTGCCAGCCTACCCCTGATGTTTGCATTCCTCTCCTCTGTCATTGGCGTTCTGGTGCTGACACAGCAGGTGTACATAGCCTCTAGTTACACACCAGCCCTGGCTGCCGTCGTACATTCTTTTTGCTCACTTTGAGGTCGATTCATAAAAATTCAAGCAATTTAAAGCCACGATTTGCTTGTCTCATTACAATTGTTCAATAGAAAAACCAGTTATGGCTTTAGCACTTTAATGCTCACTATTAAAAAGTAATGAAATCTCCTTTCACACGAGCGCACTTTCTTTTATTTGAGGAACGGTCTCCAAACCTTCATTAAGAAATGCAAACAGAGATCACTTGCAGTGATATTCAGTCACAAGAAAAGAATCTTTTCTCCTTTTTGCGGAGACTTCGCGAAGGTTAACGCCGCTCTTGGCGGCAAAGAAAAAAAAATTGCTTTCGGTCTTGTATTATAATGGCTTCCTTCTGGTATCGAGTAAAGTGCTATTCATCTGACCTTGTAGAAGGTGGATCTAGTGGTGGACTGTCAACATGGGGTGTTACGATTTTGTTACATTGGTTGTCTTTTAGATTTTTTTTGCTATTATTCCAAAATACCCAGCACAAAAAGTTTTGATTGTCCAATGGGATGATACAAAGTTATTGCATTC
Source organism: Leptodactylus fuscus (assembly GCF_031893055.1). Lineage (NCBI taxonomy): Eukaryota > Metazoa > Chordata > Amphibia > Anura > Leptodactylidae > Leptodactylus > Leptodactylus fuscus. The sequence continues at coordinate 83,067,477 of NC_134272.1, forward strand.
AATGTTACAAGGGTCATTTTGGATCAAGGGTAATAAGGACACGTTGATCCAGGGTTTTTATACTGATTGCCAGATTTGGAGTCGGGAAGGGATTTTTTCCCCTGAAATGGGGCATGAGCCTCATGGGGTTTTTTTGCCTTCCCCTGGATCAACACTAGGGATTGTAGGGTTATAGGTTGGACTTGATGGACTGATGTCTTTATCCATCCTCATCTACTATGTAACTATGTAATAATAGATGTATTACTCAACGATTCCCCACTGCTACTGTTTCAATACTTCCGGGGTCCCTGCTGTTTTTTACTTTCTGGTCCCTCTTAAAACGCAGGAAATGCCAATAGTTGGCCATCGAGGGACTGGCCTCAGCCAGTGGTAGGTTGAGCAGTATTTTCTGCAGCAGGAAGTAAAGATCATCAGGGGACCCAGGAGACATCAGAACTACATTGGCAAGGAATCGGTGATGCGAGCTATACTTCTTTTTTAATATCCCGAATGCAACATTTTGTACGTGTAACGCAAAGACATGAACAACGTCACAATTCACGGGTCAGAGATTTTTTTTCTTAGAAATTTCATCTCTCTTTATCCCCTTCCCACAAGGACTAATTCTTGTCAACTCAGACCATAGAATTGGCCAATATTCTAAAAACTCTATGCTATTGCATAATTCAGTGGTAGTCCATGACACCACATAGAGAGTAGACAGAACTTTTTTTTAGTGCCAGGGCCGGGCAAAACTGATCAACCACTATCGGCCGATCACGTATTTTTACCAAGGTAGAAAATCACATAAAGGATCTGGAATAAAACTACAATTAAAAAAAAAAAATATCTAAAAAAAAATTACAAAAAAGTAAAATCATTGTCTACTATTAATTTAGACCATGGACAATTGTCTTCTTGGCTCCAGTTTGGCAGGACGGATACTAATTCTGGATACACACCCTGGCAATGTCAGATAGCAGACATAATACTATGAAGCTTGTCATTCCTTCTTGCGGGAGTGCAAACATACATAAGAGCTTCTTCATTCAACTTTCCTATCCTGCATCCTACGGAGCAATGTAGTTGTAGGGTCTATTAATGCCTGTGTGTCCCTGCGTTGCATCATGTGTCTCGGTCTTGTGTCCTGGCATCACGCTGTCAAGCATTTAGTGTCAGGTCTATTTTTGAATGAAACGTCAAGCATGGCCGCTATGGTAGGTGTGAAAGGCATTCCTAGGCTATTTGTAGCCTGGAATCGGCCAGATGTGCTTGGGCTTGGCGCTACTCTCAAGTTCCAGTCTTGGGCTGAAGAATGTACAGGCTGCTCCCGAGAGCATTGATCTCTCGTACGGTTGACTTCCAATTACTCAGCAATTTTAGAGGACGTTGTATTTGGTGGGGATCAAAAATGGCTACCTTTGAAGTTTTTGGATTTTATATTTGATGGGTTATCAATAATGGCTACTTTTTGAATTTTTTTTGTAATTTTTTGATTCTATGAAATTAAAAGACAGTTATATGTTTTTTGTTTTTCAGGAAAAAGGCCACACCAGTGTCAGATTTGTAAAAAAGCATTCAAACATAAACACCATCTAATAGAACATTCACGTCTGCACTCCGGCGAGAAGCCATACCAATGTGACAAGTGCGGGAAGCGTTTCTCACATTCTGGGTCCTACTCACAGCACATGAACCACAGGTATTCCTACTGTAAAAGAGAGGCCGAAGAAAGGGAGGCCGCGGAGAGGGAAGCCAGAGAGAAGGGTCACTTAGAACCCACAGAGCTGCTGATGAATCGCGCTTACTTACAGAGTATAACACCTCAGGGCTACTCTGACTCAGAGGAACGAGAAAGTATGCTAAGAGACGGAGAGAGCGAAAGAGAGCACGATAAGGAGGTGGAGGACGTTTACGATAAGCTTGGGAGACAAGATGGAGACGAAGAGTTCGAAGAGGAAGAGGAGGAAAGCGAGAATAAGAGCATGGACACTGATCCGGACACGATTCGAGACGAGGAAGAGAACGGTGAACATTCGATGGACGATAGTTCCGAGGATGGTAAAATGGAAATAAAGTCAGACCACGAAGAAGAAAACATGGAGGATGGCATGTAATAAACTACTGCATTTTAAGCTTCCGATTTTCTCCAGTAGTCTTGTTACCTGCTTGAAAACTCTGCTGTGTTTAAGCTGTTCATGCACGTGCCTGAAGCTTCCACGAAGCCTGTATAGATGAACTGATGGGGTGGGGGTGGGGGTTGGGCAGTTCTGCCAAAAAAAAAACGAAACAAAAAAGTTAAATGAAGTTTGAGGTGGTCTTTGTTGAGAACTGCATTATGCAAACTTTTTGTACAGTATTCAAGGCCTAGAAACTGTGTGGTTTCAGAACCTAAACCCTGTGTTTAATAAGCATTTATTCTTTAAGCACAAAATAGTTAATTGTACGAATTGCACTCTACTTATATATCACTACAGACTTAAAAAAAAAGAAAAAAAAAGATATTTCTAATTTATATTAATACATTTAAAATAAAAAAATAAAGTGCCCGCACTGCTGTACATCAGTATTATCCACTCCACTTTAATTTAAAGGTGCTCGCACTGCAATACGACTTTTATTAAAATTCCTTCATCACTTTTAAATTTTTAATTTTTATTTTTTTTTTTTAAACTATCCTCCGTTTCTCAAGATAGACAACCACACAATTTTAGGCCTATTTTAATTTTATTTTAAAATTTTTTTTACATTTTTTAATTTTTTTTTTTTTTATTTTAATGTGAAGGAACATGAAGTGATGCATGTGTAACAAAAAATTTCGAAAAAATAAAAATAAAAAAATGGAGATTCCGAAGTCTTAATGACCTGGATACGGTGGTAAAACGGAAAGGTGATGACGTAAGAAAGCCTTTGTAAGGTGTTTTTAAGAGAAAAAAAAAAGCCTTATATGCAAACCTTTTAATCTGTGTGTTTCTGCAAGTGCCATCCTTGTACAGTGTTAAGACGGTAACGTGTGTTACCCAACGCACCAGCTTCAGTGTTAAGCTTCCTCTTTTCATGTCAGTATTAGAATAGGTGGCAGTTCCTTAGTTTACATATGTTTTGTGCAATTTTTGTGTAAATTTTTTATTTTTTTTTGGTTCATTAATTTTGTCAGTATTACACCAAACTTTATTTTATTTTATTTTTTGCAATTTTTTTTCTTGTTTTTTTTTTTGCATTCATTTAATTTTAGGTCAAATAACATTTTATTTATGTGGCTCATTTTATATTTCCTAATTTTATTTATTTCATACTGTAGTGTACAGTATAATAGTTCTTCAATATAGATATATTTTAGTAAAAAAGGAACATGATGTTGATCACTTGGGCAAAAATTTTACGTAAAGAGAAGAGCATTTATGTGTTTTGAAACATTCATTGTGAAATGCGATTTTTTTTTTTTTTCCAATCTTATTACTTTTATTTTTTTTTTGTTTTATTATATTATTATTATTTTATTTTTTTCTTTCCAATTACTGGAAATTCCAAATTTGGGAACTTTTGATACGATCTTGTGAAAACACTGTATTTTCAACTGAAAAAAAAATTCCACTTCATCTTGTTTTTTAGCGAAAAAAAAATAAAAAAAGAGGGACTGTTAAATACAATGTATAATACCATGATGATAAAAAAAACAAAAATCTTTCCTGACTTGTCTTTGTAAAAGTATTATTGAATTTTCAATTTGTAATTTCTCTTGAAAAATGACCATGCTCAAATAAAAATGTAGCCAAACTATGCAAAGTGTGACTGACTACTTAAAAAAAAAAAAAAAAAAAAAAACTTTGGTGGGTTTTGTAGTGCTGATGGATAAAGTAATTTTATATGTTTATATTCTATTTGCAAACAGTTATATTGATGAATTATCCGTAGTATATTTGCACATGTTAACCCTAGTACATAAGTGTGGTTTCTCCAAGAACGGTATTTATGCTCCTGTGGATTTGTGATTTTACGTCATCTGTGTTTTCCGATGTTTTAAAAACATAAATAAAAGTGAAGTTTTAATATAAATGCTAGGAAATGAATAAAAATAGACAATGCTCAAATACGTGAATTTTTTTAAAAATCTAACAGTAGAGCCCATTCCTTAATATAGCTTAGATTATTTGCTATGTTATTTGCTGACACTAATTTACAAAGCAATTTTTTTTTTTTTAGATGACTAACGATAAAAACATTCCCAGAAAAAAAAAAAAAAATAATAATTTAGGAGATGGGGAAACTGCCAGGACCCCAATGATCTGAAGAATAGGGATGCACTTAGCCATAGTTCATATTTCTCCTAGAGAAGGAATTTTGCAAACATGGCCACTTCTCTACCTGTATCGGGAACTGTGGACAACCCCTTTTTTTTTTTTTTTTTTTTTTTTTTTTTTTTTTTTTTTTTAAATCCGGATGGGATCCAACAGTCAGATCTGGTTTGTCCACTTCATTATAAAATAAGTTTACCAATGTATATAAAAAAAAATGTATTGTATTGCCCCAAAAAAAAAATCATGTCCTTAATGTGATTTTTTTTTTCTTCTTTTTTTACATTTTTGAATTTAATTTATAAAAAAAAAATTAGAATTTTTTTTCTTTTACATTTTAATAAATTTTTAGTGATACCACTGGTCTCGGATTCCTGAGCAGACACAAGTCAATCCAGTATATACGGAATAAATATATATTTATGATTCTTCCACTGCCCTTAGAAATTTTTGAATTAAAAAAAAAAAAAATAAAATCTCTATATACAGTGTATATCTGTCTGGGTTTACTTGCTCTTTTCTACTTTACTGCAATAGCAATTTATCGATCTGTGGCTTTTATTAAATACAACAAATAACATTTCAAATAAGTTTCATGTCTGACTTGTGGCTTTGTATATAGCATGTAATTTTTTTTGTAGGTTTTTTTTTTTTTTTTTTTTTGCTTTGACCAGAGTCATGTCTGGTTGTATCCCAACTAGACCATTGTAAATGTATAATGGGCAGACAGGCCAAATATACAATGTCAGTAACTTACTGAATCCGTTTCGGTAAAAGAAAATAAGTAAAAAAAAAAAAAAAAAAAAAAAAACACTGAGATTGTCTCTGTAAATGCAATTGTAATTTATTTTTCTAATGTACATTTTTTTATTCTTTTGTTTTTGTACTTTTTCTGGTTTGATGTCCCATATTTTTTGTACACTGACCAAGAGAAAAATAAAAAATAATTAAAAACCTCAAGTATCACTCAACACTATGCTATTCTCTGGGGATAAGACAAATTTTTGGTTCAGTGGTAAAAATATAGACCCTTCCAAGGCCCGGATAGGAATATCGGGGCTTGGGTCTCCTGGAAATACAGAAGCTCCGGGGGTTCCTTGTAGATTTTAGAGACGAAAGTTATAAATAATCATGGGAAGGAATTATAAAAGTAGGAATTTAAAAAAAAAAATTCTACCCATGGAACAAGCCATGTTGTTGGTTCAACCAATAGAGTTTTTGGACCAGAACTAACATGTTACCACTGCAACCTCTGTGTCTATACAACTGTGCTGGGTATATGGTGGACTGATGTTTAATAGAATAACATAGCATTAAGTGATATATAGGGGGTGTATATGATATGTAGAGAGCAGAATATAGAATTGGTATAATGTCTTGGCACGGGTTCAGGGCCACCCTTTCGGGACTCTACGCCCTCCGCTTCTTCCTACCCATCGGGGTGGTGATTGACAGGCTGAAATGTGCATGTAGATACAAAGCAGCCTGATAATTTCTACCCAGATGGCCAGGTAGAGCGTGGGGTTACTCACCTCATATATACACTGGTCTCATATCTTTGAGCCCATTGCATTATTTCAGAAGTCCTAGGACACAAGTATATTTGTGGTTTTAGCTATTAGGACTACAGACCTGTACTTGTAGTATATTGTCTTTACATAAGACCATCTTACAGATGGTGGTACAGGGGAAAAGTGTAAGTGGGTTTTCAGTGACTTGCATATTGATGACTTCCCTATCCATAGGATGGTTGATCAATACGCGAACAGTGATGGTATGAGACCTGGGAGCTCCACAGATCAGCTGGTTGAAGGGACCAAAGGGTTCAAGTCCAACCATAGAGTCATGCATTGCATAGTCCCACTTGGTATTTCAGTGCAGAACCCATTCACTTGAATGGGGCTGACCTGCTGCTGTAGCATGTGACCAATGAACGTGATGACATCAGCACAGGGATGAGGCTCTAGTACTCATGAGAACCACAGCCTCCTCAAACAGCTGATGACCTATCCTAAGCAGGTCCTATACGAAGAACCAAACAACTCCCTTCCGGGGCGGTGTTTTCCATCAATTCCAAAGAGTTTGTGTCCTGAGGTCATGCACATAGTTGTCCACTTTGCTCTATTAAACTCCTCACTAAGTCTCCAGGAGTAAAACAATCAGGAGACTCTAAAGATCAGCGGGAATTTCAGCACTGGGGCCCAGCAATCATGTTATAGGTAAAGATAGAAACCTAGATAGATCCCTAGCCTCTCCTGTTCTGAGGCCCAATCTCCAATGGTCTCTGTTTCCTACTCCCGGTCGACACAAAGATAATGAGAGTCAGCCAATCGGAGTCAACGCAGTCACTTCTCGTGTGTCACAAGAGGAGACCAAACAAAGGCTGCTGGGGACCCAAGGACCCAGAACCGGGGTGGTGACAGATCAGGTGTCCCATGAACCTGTTTTATATAAAAAATTATCAACTGGACAATCCTTTTGCTCTGGAATATAATAAACCACCCAAATATGGCGTATTCACAGATTTGTGTTATAGATGGGATTCGCACCTATCTCAAGATGGCACCCAAGTGCACGACTCTCTCCAATCATGCTTATGGGAGTCCTGAAAATAGGTGAGGCTGCCAGAAGTGGGACTGACATCTGTTATACATTTATGGACTATCCTATAGATCTATCATACCTATGTGAGCTGGGGTTGCAACTCTATAGGAAAGGGTAATGGATATAAGGTGGAATAATCGAATCAAACAGGCTTTATTGGCACGTCTGTGTAGATATTTGGAATTACCAAAGCCAGTAAAGTGTGGGGGGAGTTGGAGTCAGGGGGGGGGGTTGATTTGGGGTATAACAGCCCGTGGATTCTCATCTTCCTCTTAGTTGATGGCTGCTATATGGGGAGTACATTGCAGTCTTCTGCCGGAGGATACATCAGAAGATCCAGGGTTTTCTACCCTCTTACATAGGCCTGAAACAAGATGTGAACAAAACCTTAAAAAAGCAAGACTTTTTAGTACACAGAAGCGCTCATATGTTACTGGTGGGGCCCAAGTGCATTGGTGTAGGTTATACTGACATAGTGTGTGTTGGTGCCAGGAGCTGAGAGGGGAGTCCTAGGAGAGGTGAGTACTGACAAGCATACTCACTGCCTGGTCCATGTACTGTGTATGGGTTAGGGCATTATACTGTGTTTGGGATATTCTACTGTATACCCAGTGATCCATTACCCCCAGGAATCCACATTTTCCACATCCTTGGAAAACTCCCCTTCAAGAAAATCCTCCATTCGTGTGTATTTCACCTCCTTCCAGATTCCTCGGTATTGTTACATCTCTGATGACTAAAGATGTTAGTGGTTGTTGTATGTAATAACTACCAAAAAACCCTAGAATACCTATAGTATACCCACTAACCAAAATGTATATGGGCAAAATGGCGAAGTTTAAGACCCGCTACGGAAAAGCTCCAAACCAGATATGAATGTCCACGTTTGGGCCATACACTACAAAGCTTTTCAGGCATGGACTGGGATGGTTTCTGAAAATCCAAGGCAGATCTGGCAAATTTGGGACAGGTGTCAGCTTTGGGTTTATATCACTGGACCTTATAGAAATGCATGGAAAGTAAGCCCTGCATATACACTCACCGGCCACTTTATTAGGTACACCTGTCCAACTGCTCTTTAACACTTAATTTCTAATCAGCCAATCACATGGTGGCAACTCAGTGCATTTAGGCATGTAGACATGGTCAAGACAATCTCCTGCAGTTCAACCCGAGCATCAGTATGGGGAAGAAAGGTGATTTAAGTGCCTTTGAACGTGGCATGGTTGTTGGTGCCAGAAGGGCTGGTCTGAGTATTTCAGAAACTGCTGATCTACTGGGATTTTCACGCACAACCATCTCTAGGGTTTACAGAGAATGGTCCGAAAAAGAAAAAACATCCAGTGAGCGGCAGTTCTGTGGGCGGAAATGCGTTGTTGATGCCAGAGGTCAGAGGAGAATGGCCAGACTGGTTCGAGCTGATAAAAAGGCAACAGTGACTCAAATAGCCACCCGTTACAACCAAGGTAGCCAGAAGAGCATCTCTGAACGCCGCACAGTACGTCCAACTTTGAGGCTACAGATGGGCTACAGCAGCAGAAGACCACACCGGGTGCCACTCCTTTCAGCTAAGAACAGGAAACTGAGGCTACAATTTGCACAAGCTCATCGAAATTGGACAATTGAAGATTGGAAAAACGTTGCCTGGTCTGATGAGTCTCGATTTCTGCTGCGACATTCGGATGGTAGGGTCAGAATTTGGCGTCAACAACATGAAAGCATGGATCCATCCTGCCTTGTATCGGTAACGGTTCAGGCTGGTGGTGGTGGTGTCATGGTGTGGGGAATATTTTCTTGGCACTCTTTGGGCCCCTTGGTACCAATTGAGCATCGTTGCAACGCCAAAGCCTACCTGAGTATTGTTGCTGATCATGTCCATCCCTTTATGACCACAATGTACCCAACATCTGATGGCTACTTTCAGCAGGATAATGCAATGCCATGTCATAAAGCTGGAATCATCTCAGACTGGTTTCTTGAACATGACAATGAGTTCACTGTACTCCAATGGCCTCCACAGTCACCAGATCTCAATCCAATAGAGCATCTTTGGGATGTGGTGGAACGGGAGATTCGCATCATGGATGTGCAGCCGACAAATCTGCGGCAACTGTGTGATGCCATCATGTCAATATGGACCAAAATCTCTGAGGAATGCTTCCAGCACCTTGTTGAATCTATGCCACGAAGAATTGAGGCAGTTCTGAAGGCAAAAGGGGGTCCAACCCGTTACTAGCATGGTGTACCTAATAAAGTGGCCGGTGAGTGTACATTAGAGGATATTACTACTATGCAGTCAACTACTCCCGAGGAACATGGGCATATACTATGGACTCTACATATGACATTAGTTACCGAAGGGTTAAGCACAGGATTGGTTCTGTAGACATCTTGGAGATTCTATGGTATTAAAAAACACAGGGTCATCTATTATATACTAGCAAGTTTGGAGTGCACGGTAACCAGTCATACAGTATACTGCCTGCCAATCTCCCATACTAGCCTGGCTCTATATACTTCAGCAAAGCCACTTTTGGACCATGTGATACTCCAGGGTACATTATGGTATACATACTATATGGTAATAATGTGAATCGAGCTTAAAGGGGTACTGCAGTCACAACAATTACTCCAAAAGTCTGGTGCAATGTGCCAAGCTCTTTCCACCAAACCACTTCCTTTTTCAGATAAGTCACGCCACCTTGCCAAGTTAGTCAGAAAAAATTGCCTAAGGCTAGATGTGATATTCTGGGGAAGAATTGTGGCCATATTTTTAGCATCTTTGACCATAGACACATTCGTAGATCTGCCCGATTGACTGGCTGCTTTACTATCAATTTGACCAATGTGCATTTCAGTGAAATCATTTTGTGAGCAAAGACTGAGGTGCACGATGACCATCTCCATACAGGACTGCAGGAAATGAGCAAAAGTAAATAAATATGTAAATTGTGTAACATTGTTACCGTAATGTGAATGAACAATAAACAGTGAAACAAAACAAGAACAGCATTCCATGGGGATTCCTCAGCCTTCAGGCACCAGACCTGTACAAGGGAAGTCTCCCTCTCCCTTACTCAAACATCCAACAGGACAATTCCTCAGCCATGGCAGTCACACTACTGTCTCCTCTCCATAATATGAGACCTTGATGGCACTGGGCAGCACTGTAAGTGACTGACTGCTTCACCCCAAGTGTGAGAAGGAGCTATCAGAGGTCCTTCCTCCCAACCGTGGTCAGGCTACATAATCTACATCGGACCAAGCAAAGATCACTCCGCACAGAAAACTAAATGGTCCTGAAGTCTTCCTACTTTATTTTCTTCCTTAGCTGCTATGGATTCCTAGTATTGTTTTTTTTCTCAGCTTATGTGTGTCTACTTCTGTAATATATTACTGTGTATTATCCTGTATCTTTATTACCATGTTGCTGTAACACAATGAAATTTCCCCATGGTTGGACTATTAAAGAGGACCTTTCATCAGATTGGGCACAGGCAGTTCCATATACTGCTGGAAAGCCAACAGTGCGCTGAATTCAGCGCACTATTGGCTTTCCGATCTGTGCCCCGGGTAAAGCGCTATCTGTCCCGGTACTGTAGCACTTTACAGTCAGAAGGGCGTTCCTGACAGTCAGTCAGGAACGTCCTTCTCCACAGCTGCGCCTATCGCGCTGTACAGTGTAAGCGGGGAAGAACGCCCCCTCCCATCCTGATAATACTCGTCTATGGGCGAGCACTGTGAGCGGAGGGGGGGGGGGGCGTTCCTCCCCGCTTACACTGTACAGCGCGATAGGCCCTGCTGTGGAGAAGGACGTTCCTGACTGACTGTCAGGAACGCCCTTCTGACTGTAAAGAGCTACGGTACCGGGACCGATAGCTCTTTACCTGGGGCACAGATCAGGAAAGCCGATAGTGCGCTGAATTCAGCGCACTGTTTGCTTTCCAGCAGCATATGGAACTGCCTGTGCCCAATCTGATGAAAGGTCCTCTTTAAAGGATTATCTTATCTTATAACCAACATAATAGCCACCTTACCTAGTACGGACTCCCCAATTCCTATCCTTGGCTACCTTCAACTTTGTTGGCTATTTTGCTACATCTAGCTCCACTACCCATGAAAGATCCCTGCTTCACTTGTCCCGGCCTTCGTAACTCGCACTAGCCCAAACTCTGACCCAGTTCCTCAAGCGTGCAACAAGTTCATCCTCTCTCTTGTCAATGCCCCAACTACTTGCATGCTTTCCCAGACTTTCTAAACTTACAACACCCTTCCCTTTTAGAGGACTGGGGGTGAGGTCTCTGCACTAGCAAATATTTCGGGGACTTTTTGTTCAACTGGGGGACAAGCAAGGGTCAAACCGCTTGGGTCTGAATTTCCTCTAATCCTGGCCATTGCTACTATACAAAGCACCATACATTTATGGGATGGGAAGGGGTTACAAGTTGAATATTGTCTGTTTATGATCCTATTACAGGACCTGCCCTAATATCCCCTACTATGCCTCCAATGACATACACGTGCTTTATCACATGCCACATCACGGAGCCGTTCTTTCCAAGACGGACTGAACTACAGGCTCGGTGCACTCTGCTCCGCCACGTTTACGATGCCTATATAAGAGAGACACTGAGTATCTCATTGAAGCCATAATGTCAACTAAAACACCCCTGAATTAATTAATACTTAAATGAGAGATTGCATTGTAATGATCGCAGTTATTTTTAAACAAATTGCGGCGCGGCGACTTTTTCCCTCTCAGCCGCATTGATTGAGGATAAATGGCGGAACGCACTTTGTTAAATGAATTCATTCCTTTTAAAACATGACAATTGTTTTACAATGATAGACAATTAATACGTGGGGGTGAGAAGGGAACATCCTGATGGATTCGCTCTTCCAGGCATTGCCGTTACAGTTTGCACGGAGACTTATCATATTACGGCGAACTAGTTAGTTTAAACAGCAGCTTCTAATTCTGTGATGTGGGGATTAATTAACTTTATTTCCTTTTTAAATTAAGTTTTATGCTGATGAACAATGCAATTTCTCGAAAATGACTTAACAATCCGATTTTTTTTTCCGTAATTTCACAATTAATAGTTTACCGTTATGTAATTTACGGCGGCATTATCTGTGTCAACATTAAAATCACTGAAGCTTATATCTGAATATATTTACAGTTGATTACATACAAAGCCTCAACTCCAACATATATTTCAATGTCACAATGCAGAACAAAAGGAAAACATCAGTGTTCGGAGCCGTGTGCGAACGGGGACGGGGACAAGAACGAGGTGTGCAGTAAGGAGATACAAAGTAACACAGTTTTATACTTAAAGGGATCCTATCATTGAAACTCATTTTTTCCTGCCTATCATGTCAGAATAGCCTTAAGAAAGGCTATTCGTCTCCTACCTTTAGATGTCTTCTCCGCGCCGTCGTTCTGTAGAAATCCCGGTTTTTGCCAGTATGCAAATGAGTTCTCTCGCAGCACTGGGGGCGGTCCCAATGCTGCGAGAGAAATCTCTAGAGCCGCCTCCATCTTCTTCAGGAACGGGTCTTCTTCGCGTCTTCTTCCGGGGGTTGGCTTCAAACTTCTAGGGCAAAGCCGACTGTGCATGCCCACAGGCCACAAGAAAATGGCTGCTTGCACAGTATTGTATGCGGCCATTTTCTCATGGCCTGTGGGCATGCGGAGAAGACAACGAAAGGTAGGAAACAAATAGCCTTTCTTAAGGCTATTCCGATGTAGTACCTAGAAAAAAATTGTGTCTGAGTGATAGGATCCCTTTAAGACTCAGGAGTTTTCAGGATATGGGACATTGGGTTCTTTTACATCAGTCGATCGAGGATATAACCAGGGCTATGTAGTCAGTAGGCCAAACCACTGACCGACTGCTATACTTGTCCACAGACTGACTATAACTCTGATTCCTGCTCTTACTCCTTCATAAATGACTGACAACCAATTGCAAAAATCTTATAATTCCTATAAAGGATTGAATTGTTATGAAAGTAAATATGAAGCAATCGATGCATCTGATTATACAGAATTACTAATTGTATAATATAACTAAAAATAATGAATCATTTCATTTTGCCTCCAGAGTCGGAGTCAGTAACTTTGGTCCGGGCTACGACCTTTATGGTCATAAACCAGTGAGCACCTTCTGGTCTATAGATGGGCAGTGGAGTCATCAACTACAACTCCTCTATATAACACAGTCCAACTCCAATTTCAACTCTTCATAAATGGTTGACAGTCAAGGTCAGACAGAAGCAGTAAAGCTCCTCGAATTCAATAAAAAATTAGTGATTGAATTATAAGAATGTAAATATCTAACAAACGATACAATGTAATTAATTATACAATTTTATTTTAAAGCCGGAGTTGGTAACATTTCCACCTCTGCGACTCCACCCAAACCTAGTCCTGACTCTGACTCTGTCACTCTGTTGCTGACTCCACGGCCCTGGTGTATGGTTATTATTTCACATTGTCTTTACATGGGGGACTCTGCTGCTTTTGCATTGATTGTGTTTGAAGCCAGGACTCTAGTACTATGGAAACAACAACGTTCACTTGCGATAGATCTACAATGGAAGTTTCGGTAACACAAGGACTATTGTACCCCATCATCAAACCATCTAATCACCCATCCACCCTACGCCTGCCCATACCCACATGTCCATCAACCACCTGCCACCAAAAAAGGAGAATGACAAGACCCCAAAGACTATTGTACCCCCAAACCACCCACCCTCCCACCCATCCATCCACCCACCCTCCCACCCATCCATCCACCCACCCTCCCACCCATCCATCCACCCACCCTCCCACCCATCCATCCACCCACCCTCCCACCCATCCACCCACCCACCCTCCCACCCATCCACCCTCCCACCCATCCATCCACCCACCCTCCCACCCATCCATCCACCCACCCTCCCACCCATCCATCCACCCACCCTCCCACCCATCCATCCATCCACCCACCCTCCCACCCATCCATCCATCCACCCACCCTCCCACCCATCCAAGCAACCAACCCTCCCACCCATCCATCCACCCACCATCCCACCCATCCACCCACCCTCCCACCCACCCTCCCACCCATCCATCCACCCACCCTCCCACCCATCCACCCTCCCACCCATCCACCCTCCCACCCATCCATCCTCCCACCCATCCATCCACCCTCCCACCCATCCATCCACCCACCCTCCCACCCATCCATCCACCCTCCCACCCATCCATCCACCCACCCTCCCACCCATCCATCCACCCACCCTCCCACCCATCCATCCACCCACCCTCCCACCCACCCATCCACCCACCCTCCCACCCACCCATCCACCCACCCTCCCACCCATCCATCCACCCACCCATCCATCCACCCACCCATCCATCCATCCACCCACCCTCCCACCCATCCATCCACCCTCCCACCCATCATCCCACCCATCCATCCACCCACCATCCCACCCATCCATCCACCCACCATCCCACCCACCCTCCCACCCATCCATCCACCCACCCTCCCACCCATCCATCCATCCATCCACCCACCCTCCCACCCATCCATCCACCCACCCTCCCACCCATCCATCCACCCACCCTCCCACCCTCCCTCCCACCCATCCATCCACCCACCCATCCATCCACCCTCCCACCCATCCATCCACCCACCCTCCCACCCATCCATCCACCCTCCCACCCACCCATCCATCCACCCACCCTCCCACCCATCCATCCACCCACCCACCCTCCCACCCATCCATCCACCCTCCCACCCATCCATCCACCCACCCTCCCACCCATCCATCCATCCACCCACCCTCCCACCCATCCATCCACCCATTCCACGCCCCCCCAACCCCCACCCCCAACCACTCTCTTTGCTTTGGCAATGCCAATAAAGCTTTTTTGATTTGATTTGATTTGACTGTTCCTTATATCTGAATAAGGCTACGGCCAAACCTGCATTAGGTGACCTTTGGGGGATTCTATCCCCCATTCCGACTAAAATCAGGACTTTTCTCTCTGCACTTTTTGGTTATCAGTATGTGATATGTAGGGGTCCCCCACCCAGACCCTGCAGAGATCAGTTGTTCCAGGAGTGTTTGGCACTGGACGCTACAACTGTGGATTCAGAGTGCAGGATGATCCTATTCAACTAATAGGAGAGCCTCCAGGTTGTCCCTGCCCACTCCTATAGCTTTTGGCCCCTGGAGACTGATCTGTGCAGGGTCCAGGTGTTAGATCCCCAACAGAACACACACTGGCCATCTATTTTGTGCATAGGTCATCAGTATATAAAATCAATGTGGGGCCAGACAATCCCTTTAATACAGGACACCTTCAGAGGTTTTGTGTAGTCCATGCATCAATGGGTCAGAGGTCTTGATGACTGGGGGCGACCTACACAATATTAAGCAGGTCCTGGTTTTAATATTAATCAGTGTATCCTATATACAGATAACTTTCCCATGGTAAGAGTATACGTGCCCTTTGTAATGAGTGGGTTACCATAAGACTGAAGCATGACAAGGGTGGAGATATCACAGGCACAATATCATGCCCTTATTGCAGAACGTTAAAAAAGGAATTGAGTCTTTTTACAGATCTTGTGCAATCCACTAAAACCGCACACGTCATGACGAAACAGCACAAAAAGAAAAAAAAAGAAATTACCTATTAACTTCCAACATCTTCCGCCTCGTTCTGCTCATCTTTGTAAAAGCCTTCCCGACGGCATCCTAAGAGCAGAGGACACACATGGAGACAACATTAATTCCGTAACCTGGAAAATATGTTTTATAAATGAAAACACAAAAGCTGCGGTTCTAGCAAAACGCCCAAAACGGAACATTAATCAAAATTCAATAAGTCGGTGCTAAAGACAACAAATGTGACATTGTTAATAAACGTGAATTATTCTTTTTTTCAGTGCACATAATACAATGGACATATTTGTGGCTTCCTGCACCCATAACCTTACTAAGAAACGGAGTGTTTGGAAGTCGTGTAACTGTAAAGTTCCTTTTGCCTAAATCCACTTTCTAGACCTTCGTTATTCTATATTTTCCATCTGACCTTTGACCTTCCTAATCTTACTTATTATGCAATAACTTGGCACCATCTTGCTATTCCTTCTTATGGATAGTTCTCTATCGACTGGTGGCCACATCTATTGTATCTACTACTTTGGTAGACATTGGGGTCAACAGCAACATTGGACTAAGGTACAATAGGGCCACCAGAGGAGAATGAGGACTTGCCCTCCAGCCATATACTCCATATGTACGTCTCTGTCTACTTTGCATTTTTTGGGAAGTTCCGTGTCTATCAATCACCATATCCACTACTTTGATACAAAAAGTTCTGCTCACTAGGCCACTAACCGCTCCTACAATGGTATATAAGTGGTTTAGAGTAGATTTTGGTGGTGATAATAGACTCTCTTTAACAATTTCCTAACATTCACTGTACTATTATGATGGATGTTGGGTCTATAAACATGGGGGCCAATCATGAGCTGAAGGGATGTCACACTTGTGGGGTATCAAACATGACCAAGGAATCTTTTTACCATGAGCGCCACCATTTTGGTGACAATCGCTGTCCTCCGGAACAAGATCTAGTGGTGGTGACCCAGTACTATGACAGCCAGGAGCCTATTGAAGGATCTATTGTTCTATTACTGGCTGTTATAAGCATTAGCTTTGCAGTTTATTGTACACAGTTCAGTCATATTAATGTGACCGCCGCCTACTTTTGATGACAACGTTAAATAACCAATGGCAGAAGGCACGTGTCATCAGCCATCTGGGTGCACTCATCATTGTGGAAGGCACGATTGATCAACACAAGTATGCATCTATCCTTGCGGACCATGTTCACCCCTACATGCAAAATATTTTTCCTCAGGATGATGGCATCTACCAGCAGGACAATGCAACGTGTCATAAAGCTTGCAGTGTACGTGCGTGGTTCAAGGAGCACCAGGATGAGTTTACCGTACTCCCTTGACCAGCAAATTTCCCAGACTTGAACCCAATCAAGAATCTGTGGGACCACCTGGATCGAGTTGCTCGCGCCATGGATGCTCAACCGCATAACCTAGCGCAGCTGGCCACGGCACTGGAGTCGGCATGGCTCAACATCCCAGTGATCATCATCACAACATCCCCTCTCTTCCTGCACGTCTCGCAGCGGTCCGCTCTGCCAAAGGTGGTTATTCTGGATTGTGACAGGTGGTCACATTAATGAAACTGGACTGTGTATGAAAAATAATAAAAAAATATTCAACCCCTCTCTCCATAGATCACATAACTGATATATTTCCCCCAATGACTTCGATATGGTCATCAAAACGGACGACGGTCAATAGAACAAGTCCGTTTTTTTTGATGGAACTGTAAAACGGTCTATCAAAAAAAGGGAAACGTGAACAGACTGATCAACTCCCTTTGTTTTTATAATGGCCGTTCCAAAACAGTGTATGAATGAGGCCGAAGACTGTACATCAGGTTTATTGGAGGACTGTTGACTATCGGTGCTGATAATCCCATTGCAACCAGTCATTTTGGAAAAAGGACTGAGCTAATTCCCGACAATTTACAAATTTCATTTCCTATCTCGTAAGGGTAATAGACTCTATGGCTGTTAAGCCACATTAAATCTACGTCTCTTCGATGTGCGTATCCAGATAAGAGAGCTGATCCATATTTCACATTTATTAATAAGTCCTGGGTGTTTAGACAGTGAATTTAATTTTGCAGAGCTAATACCAGCCGGTAGGACTGAAGAAATTAGCGGCCCCAGAGCGGGCTATCAGCAAGGACAATTATTATTTGAGTACCTTAGTTGTACCTATAAATATACCGGTGCGCTCGGCTTGCTCCGGCGGTCACGTTTCATTGCTACCTATTAGTGACTGTAATTGTTAGCTAAATGTAACTGTTGCACTATCTCTATTATGTGATCACAAGAGCCATGTATAAAGAAAAGAAGAGGAGAATGCATCTGTTTACTAAAGCATTGAAAATGAATAATGTGCGATAAGGATGGGTGAGCGAACGCTGCTTTCAGCAAGAATAGATTACAGCGCCAGAAAGTGATTTCAGATCTGTCAGCTCTCCAGTGATGAGAATATACACAAATCATGACCCCCGTGACCTGTTCTCCATCGTACTTGTATATTTAGTGAGGTTGGAGAAAGATACAATGTTGGCAAGTTCTACCTACATCTACTCTTGAACAAAAGGGACCCCCAAAGTAGCTTGAAGAGGACCTTTCACCGCCTTCAACTTTTTACATCCTTCAATAGGCGCCGTTCCACTGATTCCGGCATAGTTGGGATTTTTTCTCTAGCCCCCACCATTCCTGAGTAATTTGTGTTGTTAGTTTGAGCACCCAATGTGCTACTTAGGCTCCATTCTGTCAGATGGGTGGTCCTAGACTGGTGCAGGAAGTCTTGGACCGCCCAACTGACAGTAGAGTACTTAATTAGAAAATTGGGTCCTGAATAGAGATGAGCGAACAGTAAAATGTCCGAGGTTCGATATTTGTTTCGAGTAGCCCCTCAATATTCGACTACTCGAATCGAATATCGAACCCTATTATAGTCTATGGGGGAAAAATGCTCGTTTCAGGGGTAGGCAACGTTCGATCAAATTATACTTACCAAGTCCACGAGTGAGGGTCGAGCTGGATCCTCCGAGAAGTCTTCTCCGTGCAGCGTCCCCGCGGCATCTTCCGGATCTGAATTCACTCTGCCAGGCATAAGGCCTGGGCAGAGCCGACTGCGCATACCCGCACTACAAGCGGACATGCACAGTCGGCTCTGCCCAGGCCCGATGCCTGGCAGAGTGAATGAAGAGCCGGAAGACGCCGCGGGGAAGCTGCACGGAGAAGACTTCTAAAGGTAGGAAAAGAACCAGCATTGATTGGCCGACTGTATAGCATTCGGCCAATCAATGCTGGTTCTGCATCGAACTTTTACATTCGAACAGCCAGTGGTACTCGATCGAGTACGAGTATTTCGAAAACTGTAGTATTTGATCGAATACCTACTTGATTGAATACTACTCACTCATCTCTAGTTCTGAACTTAAGAGAAATAATTACATAGGAATAATCGGGGCTAGAGAAAAAATTCCAACTCGGAATGATTGGAGTTGAGCCTGTTAAAGAACGCAAAGAGTTGGAGTTTACATAGGTGGTGAAAAGTTCTTCTTAAAACCTCATAGAGGGACCCGAACTTATTCATAGTCATAAGGCATATCGGGGGAAACAGTTGTTAAGTAGTGACTACTGTAGTTTAGGGACGCCACGAGCAGAACTAGCTTATTTTTGGTAATATCTTTTAAGATTTTTTTTAAATTTTTTTTTTTTTTTGAAATTTTGATACAAAGGGCAACATTGTCACATAGCAAAAAGATGAAGAGAAATCGGCATCACTCCGTGGACGATAAAAAATTATTCTTTACTCCATATTAATGACAAAATGCAAAGACGATACAAAAGAGATGAAAGAAAAAAAAACACAATTTCTATTGATAAAACAAAATCACCACATCCATTTGTTACATGTTATTCCTAAGCCAATAGTTCACTTCCATTGTGCCTCCAGTCTTCTCAATAAGTGTCCAATGAACTGATGAGACTGAGACTTCATTCAAGACAAGACCGGGTCACGTGATCAAATGTAACCAATGAAATTTCACTTTCGATGTAAAACAACAGTGTCCCACGTGGTCCCAAGATGTTATCTCTTTACATGTGAACAAAGGCAATCAAACTTTACATACGAATAGAGCAACTGAATGGACAGACCTAGGATAAAACAACCAAAATGAGTGTTAAGTCCAAGAAGGTTCCAAGGTCAAATAAAATATATTAGGTGATCGGCCTCCATAGCCCTTTCTGAAATGTACATTTGATCACGTGACCCAGTCTTTTTCTGAATGAATTCCGAGTGTCATCATCTTATTGGAGAACATCAGAAAGGGCTATGGAGGCCGATCACCTAATATATTTTATTTGACCTTGGAACCCTCTTGGACTTAACACTCATTCTGGTTGCTTTATCTTAGGTCTGTCCATTCAGTTGCTCTATTCGTATGTAAAGTTTGATTGCCTTTGTTCACATGTAAAGAGATAACATCTTGGGACCACGTGGGACACTGTTGTTTTACAGCGAAAGTGAAATTTCATTGGTTACATTTGATCACGTGACCCGGTCTTGTCTTGAATGAAGTCTCAGTATCATCAGTTGATTGGACACTTATTGGGAAGACTGGAGGCACAAAGGACATGGACTATTGGCTTAGGAATAACATGTAACAAATGGATGTGGTTACTTTGTTTTATCAATAGAAATTGTGTTTTTTACTTTCATTCCATGATAGTCAAAATAAACATCCAATTATATTTTGTCTTATTTTAGGTTTACCCCATGAACCTTAGTGACTGTTATGTGTAGATATTTGTTGCATATTTTGGGGGAGTACTGGGGTCAATTTTGTTCATTTTGTATGTAGATCATTTATAGGTGTAGGTGTGTTTTATGGGACGCACATGTCCAATTCACTTTGTTAATTCCTTTATATACCAGCTTGCATTTGTTTAGTTTAGGATGCCATGACTGAGGAACTGCGTTTTTAATGTTTTTTCTTGCCTTTTTTTTATTTCTTTTGTATCGTCTTCGCATTTTGTCATTAATATGGATTAAAGAATAATTTTCTATCGTCCATGAAGTGATGCCGATTTCTCTTCATCTTTTTGTGATTTTCCTTGCTTTTTTGGGTCCAAAAGCTGATGGTGCACCTCGTTAGGACCACGGATCATTCATGGTGAGCTCCAAAACCCCTTTTTTTCTTTAACATTGTCACATACCTGGTGAAATAAGTACAATAAGGTTGGGTTTACACCAGCTCTTCAACTCTGTTTGGGGTTTCTATCCCTGAACCTGATTAAAAAAATTCGGAGAGAAAAGCCTTGCAAGCAGTGCTTTTCTCTCCACATTTTTTGCCCTTTTCGGGTGGAAACCAAACAGAAACCAAATTATAGTTTATGGAGTCCAGGGGTTTCTGCAGGTAACTGCTTTTTAAAGCGGATTAGGTTTCTGTTCCGAAAAGAAATCTGAACGCAGGTGTGACCCTAACGTAAGGATTAGAGATGAGCGAGAAGTATTCGATCGAGTAGGTATTCAATCGAATACTACGGTGTTCGAAATACTCGTACTCGATAGAGTACCACTCGCTATTCGAATGGAAAAGTTCGATGCAGAACCAGCATTGATTGGCCGAATGCTATACAGTCAGCCAATCAATGCTGGTTCTTCTCCTACCTTTAGAAGTCTTCTCCGTGCAGCTTCCCTGCGGCATCTTCCGGCTCTTCATTCACTCTGCCAGGCATCGGGCCTGGGCAGAGCCGACTGCGCATGTCCGCTTGTAGTGCGGGCATGCACTGTCGGCTCTGCCGAGACCCGATGCCTGGCAGAGTGAATTCAGAGCCGGAAGACGCCGCGGGGACGCTGCACGGAGAAGACTTCTCAGAGGATCCAGCCCGACCCTCACTCTTGGACTTGGTAAGTATAATTTGATTGAATGTTGCCTACCCCTGAAACGAGCATTTTCCCCCCATAGACTATAATAGGGTTCGATATTCGATTCGTGTAGTCGAACATTGAGGGGCTACTCGAAACGAATATCGAACCTCGGACATTTTACTGTTCACTCATCTCTAGTAAGGATCTATATAGATGGCCATATTTTGGGTCCAGCTGCTATCTGTGTGTACAACATACTGACCCATACATTCGGACCCATGCTGCATGTAACATTTCCATCCATTTCATTGAGAACATGGACTTGACTTTAGAGAAGTCTTTTTTTTTCTCAAATTTTAAATAGTTTTTGGTATTTTGAGTTTTTCACTGCCTTTGTTTCCCCTTTCTTGTGTTATTCTTACCATTCTCCTAGCATTGTATGGCCAGTGCCCCATGCTGCAGAAAATTCAGCATTTTACAGTACCTGCAAAATGGATGGGATTCTGGTTAATCCCATTCACACATTGCAGAAAAAATTCCACAGCCAAAAAACTGCGTTTTCAAAAACACTTGAAAATCGCAGCAACGCAACTTTGAAAAAGGCAACTTTTTATACCTATGGAAACGCTGGTGTTTTCCGTAGAGGAATAATAGGGGCAGAAACACAGCAGAGGAAAACTCTGCAGGCTTTTTGTGAACAAACAGCGACGCGTTTCCACCGCTGTCTTTCTCGCATCGTTTTTAGATTCACTATGTAGGGCCTTAGCCTATAAGTCGTTTCAGGAAAACCACCTGTGGTGTAGAAACCAAAAATACCCTTCATTCACATCTGCATTTAGTAATCCATTTGCGGTGTCCACATAGGGACCCCCCGAACGGACTACCGAACGCAACTGCAAGCGGTGTACAGTGAAATCACATGGACCCCATAGACTATAATGAGGTCCATGTGCTTGCCACGTGATCTCCGCACTGAACATGCAGACAGGAAAGTAGGTTGTGAACGACTTTCCTGTCTGCATGTTCCCTGCAGAGATCTGGCAGCAAGCACACGGACCCCATTATAGCCTATGAGGTCCATGTGCTTTCACTGCAAATGCGTTTGGTATTCTGTTCAGGGGGGGTCCTCATGTGGACTCTCCTGAACAGAATACCAACGCAGATATGAGGCCTAACTGAGCAGTCAAGATAACAGTACTCAATGACTTACAATAACGTTCAGCTGAGCTGTGAACCATAACTACAAATCTGAATAACGTACATTCATATCCTCAAGTTCCTCTTCAAAAACAAAAAAAAAAATTCCACCCACAAGCAATTCTCCATTGATATGATCATAATACGTTGTAACAGGCTCATCGCGGAATAAACCAGCTGTAAAAATTCAGAATTTGGAATTTGTCTTCCTTATGGTCCCGAGCCATAAGATCGTCTTCACCTTGAAATTTATTAAAGAGAATCTTCTTTTCATAACTTATTTTACGGCAAAATTTTTGCTACTTTGTTACCAGATGAGCCCATTAAGTGACGCTTTAGTGGCCCATAAAGGGATGAAGAATGTCCCCACCAGAAGAAGACAATCGGGAATATCGATACCTTGTCCCTGACCGAGTAACTCTTGCCAATCCTTCACGATGCGGAGCTACTTTCCGAAAAACCCAGCGAGATCCTATCGTGAATCTTCCGTTTATCTACAAGTGCCTGAGACGCGAATATGAGACATTTTATTTTCCAGCTCTGTAGCTGATAATTGTCCATGATATGGCTGCCAGCACATGTAGCCTTGTGGGTTCCCTCTCTCAGGAAGTGTGGAATTTAATGGCTGATTTTCAAGCCCGGCTATTTCATGTGGCTAGAGAATATGGTAACGCAGCTTTCTTCATTTACAGTTACGGAAGCCCAAGGTTGTGTTGTGACTCACTGGTGTAACCATAGAAATGAAAAAATAGACAACGCCGTCCAGTTTCACGGAACGTTAGCGCAGGAGAGCGTGCAGATTTCATACCCAAGACTGTTATCAGGCTGCAAAGACTAAAACATTGTTCTTGGTTGTCCCTGATTAGAGATGAGCGAGTAGTGTTCGATCGAGTAGGTGTTCGATGGAATACTACGGTATTCGAAATACTCGTACTCGATCGAACACTACTAGCTGTTTGAAGTTTAAGGTTCGATGCAGAACCAGCGTTGATTGACAGAATGCTATACATTCTGCCAATCAACGCTGGTTCTTCTCTTACCTTTAGAAGTCTCCGTGCAGCGTCCCCGCGGCGTCTTCCGGCTGGAATTCACTCTGCCTAGGCATCCGGCCTAAGCAGAGCCAACTGCGCATGCGCAGGCATGGCTGCGCATGCGCAGTCGGCTCTGCTCAGGCGTCGGGCCGGGCAGAGCCGACTGCGCATGTGCAGTCGGCTCTGCCTAGGCCCCGATGCCTAGGCAGAGTGAATTCCAGCCGGAAGACGCCGCGGGGACGCTGCGCCGGGAGAAGACTTCAATGAGAATCCAGCCCGACCCTCACTCATGGACTTGGTAAGTATAATTTTATTGAATGTTGCCTACCCCTGAAACGAGCATTTCCCCCATAGACTATAATGGGGTTCGAAATCCGTTTGAACAGTCGAACAGTGAGCGGCTGTTTGAATCAGATTTCGAACCTCGGACATTTTAGTGTTCGCTCATCTCTATCCCTGATATCTCAGTAGGGTTGTCATCTTACAAAAATAGAAGACACCGGGAGGTATACAAAAGAAAAAAAGGGGGCTTTTGAGTCTTAGTTCTGCTTATACACAATGGATAGGCGGTGGCTTGGTCCTGAGCTGGTTTTTACCATATAACGGATTTTTTACTGTAGTGTTTGCAAAATACGGTACAATGAAAAAGTTTTAGGCAGATGTTGAAAATATTCAGAAATAGAAGGGTTAAGGGTATATTTTTTGACAAGGAATAGGGTTGAGCGACCGGGTTCGGAAAAGATTGGATCGAACAAATTTCGCGATCGGGATCTGCTGGAAATTGATCGGAAATCGGATTTTGAAATCTCAGTATTGGCTCAACCTTAAAAGTGACTTTTCCCATAGAAAAGCATTGACTATAGGGTTGAGCGATCGGGATCGGGAAAGATCGGATCCTGATCGGTGATCGAGCAAACTTCACGATCGCGATCGGCTGGAAAATTATTGGAAATTAGATTTTAAAATCCTGAAATCTCAAGATCGGCTCAACCCTAACAATGAACACAATGAAGTGAATGAAGAAAAGAGAAATATAAATCCCATAAATATTTGGTGTGACCTTTGCCCTTTGGTGGAGCAGTCATAGAAGTGATGATATAGCCCTGATCTCATCATCCTCCAGTCTGTCTCGGATGACAAATAGACAGACGGATTGGGGCAAGCCTACATCCACAGAAGATCTGGGCTTAGTTCTCCAAGATGGCGGCGGGAACAACCTCCCTGCCCACTTCTGCCAAAAACTGTCTGCAAGTACCAAGAAGAACTGATGGAAGGTAAAGGGCAAAGGTCACACCAAATATTGATCAGAATCATTCATTTCATCTTGTTTAGTGAAAAAAAACAAGAACTATTAACCCTTCTATTCCTGAAAGCATTCTTAGGCTGCAATAAAGTGAACGCAAAGGATGGACACAGGTCTTGCGTGAATAGGAACAGCTGCACACGCTCTCTGTCCTATAACTTATAGGACCCGGAGGCTATTGGAACAGCTGATCTGTGCGGGGTCCAGGTGTAAGACTCTTAGGTGACATACTGATGACCTATTTTGTGGACAGGTCATCAGTATAAAAAATCATTTTTCGGACCAAACAACCCCTTTAAGGAAGTAGTCACAAAAAAAGGAAAGCAATTCTGTGCAAGCTACAAAGTAACAATAAGTGATTTTTGTCCCTTTAAGCGCCTTCAGTCTTCATCCCTACATATAGAATTTATCTATTTCAATAGGAAAGTGAAATCTTGTTGCAAAGTTAATGTATGTGATCACCCGGACCGGTCTATGAGAGTCTGGTCAAGGGTGTAGAAAGATCAATCATATGATTTGGGTTAGTGAATAGAAATGGCAGGTTTCGTGATGTAGAGAATCGGTAAGAAGGAAATAATCAATCTGACAATTTTTCATATTTCCACTTAATCCCTCTGAATTCTGTCTCTGCAAACTGAAATGTCATCGGCTGAAAGACTTATTCCGTATCTGCCGCTGATAGAAAAATTGTGTCTCGGTGATCGAATTGTTAGGTCAGAATAAGTGACATGAAGGTTCTTTATTAGCGACGTGTTTACAAGGAGATCAGGAGAGATTTTCTCCGTGGTAAACTCAAGGGGAACTATCGAGGGTCAGATACTTATTCTTACACGGTGGGGAATTTTCACTTCGTACCTATACAGCTTATCCCTTGTGTGGTCCACAGTGGTGAGTTATAGGGAACTATTCGTGTCTAATAGGGCTGTACGAGGGACCTCCATCTTGGCGCAGGTCCACAAAACATTCCCAGAATTTATGACACCAAATCTGATCCTATTATCCTTGTTGGTTACTTTGAAAGGTCTATAGGGAAGCAGAGTCCTGTTCATTTTGCTTATGATGGCTTTATGAGCTATGATTCCCTACATGACATCTTAATATACTCCTATAGTTTGTAGACAAGCTCTTTAAGAAGACCCACTGCCTTCCCCTGGATCAACACTGTAGGGATTGTAGGGTTATAGGTTGGACTTGATGGACTGATGTCATCCAACCTCATCTACTATGTAACTATATATGTAACATGACCCAACCTAACCTGAGGACATTGTCTAACTGGCTTTCCAGTTTTTACCTTTCATCCCCTTTTATGGGGATTTGCACTTCACTGTGGCGGGCTACAACTAGAATAAGCCTTGGTGTGGGTGACAGGTGAGGTATGTGGACAAGAAAAAGAATAGACAACGAAAAATTGGGGCCGGCCTGATACAATGATCGGCCTGAACAGCGCTCACCCAGAAGATGACAGAAATATCTTTAATAACAAATGGAACAGCACAACGCGTTTCAGACATACAGTCCTATAAAAAAGTTTGGGCACCCCTATTAATCTTAATCATTTTTAGTTCTAAATATTTTGGTATTTGCAACAGCCATTTCAGTTTGATATATCTAATAACTGATGGACACAGTAATATTTCAGGATTGAAATGAGGTTTATTGTACTAACAGAAAATGCGCAATATGCATTAAACCAAAATTTGACCGGTGCAAAAATATGGGCACCTCAACAGAAAAGTGACATTAATATTTAGTAGATCCTCCTTTTGCAAAGATAACAGCCTCTAGTCGCTTCCTGTAGCTTTTAATCAGTTCCTGGATCCTGGATAAAGGTATTTTGGACAAACAATTCAAGTTCAGTTAAGTTAGATGGTCGCCGAGCATGGACAGCCCGCTTCAAATCATCCCACAGATGTTCAATGATATTCAGGTCTGGGGACTGGGATGGCCATTCCAGAACATTGTAATTGTTCCTCTGCATGAATGCCTGAGGATTTGGAGCAGTGTTTTGGATCATTGTCTTGCTGAAATATCCATCCCCGGCGTAACTTCAACTTCGTCACTGATTCTTGAACATTATTCTCAAGAATCTGCTGATACTGAGTGGAATCCATGCGACTCTCAACTTTAACAAGATTCCCGATGCCGGCATTGGCCACACAGCCCCAAAGCATGATGGAACCTCCACCAAATTTTACAGTGGGTAGCATGTGTTTTTCTTGGAATGCTGTTTCTTTTTGGACGCCATGCATAACGCCTTTTTTTATAACCAAACAACTCAATCTTTGTTTCCAAAATGAAGTTGGCTTCTCCAAATGTGTTTTTGCATACCTCAGGCGACTCTATTTGTGGCGTACGTGCAGAAACGGCTTCTTTCTCATCACTCTCCCATACAGCTTCTATTTGTGCAAAGTGCGCTGTATAGTTGACCGATGCACAGTGACACCATCTGCAGCAAGATGATGCTGCAGCTCTTTGGAGGTGGTCTGTGGATTGTCCTTGACTGTTCTCACCATTCTTCTTCTCTGCCTTTCTGATATTTTTCTTGGCCTGCCACTTCTGGGCTTAACAAGAACTGTCCCTGTGGTCTTCCATCTCCTTACTATGTTCCTCACAGTGGAAACTGACAGGTTAAATCTCTGAGACAACTTTTTGTATCCTTCCCCTGAACAACTATGTTGAACAAAGGATTATGTAGATAATCTTGTTTCCCTTAGTCCTAACAGCGGCACAATGTGGGGTATTTCGTGCCCCTGTGTGCTGGTAGGACAGGCGGAATTTTAATTAGCCATGTATTAATTTCACATG
Organism: Leptodactylus fuscus; assembly: GCF_031893055.1. Taxonomy (NCBI): domain Eukaryota; kingdom Metazoa; phylum Chordata; class Amphibia; order Anura; family Leptodactylidae; genus Leptodactylus; species Leptodactylus fuscus. The sequence goes on from NC_134272.1 coordinate 83,095,258, forward strand.
GCTTGTTCCCTTTAAGAGGGCACAGATACCTCCCCCCTGTGCGTAAATAACAAGTAATAATACATACATTCCAAAATAAACAACAATAGGGGGGGAATCCTTGTGCCGCTGTTAGGACTAAGGGAAACAAGATTATCTACATAATCCTTTGTTCCCTGTCGTCCCTACCAGCGGCACAATGTGGGGAAATAGCAAGTAATCCCCATAAGGGTGGGAGATTAAACACAAGCAGAATGTAATACAGTACGCCCGAAGGCAGTAGCTTCTGAGCCATACCGATCAAGTCGGTAGTGCTTCACAAAGGTCAATTCTGAAGACCAGGATGCTGCTGCACAAATCTGGTCCAAGGTGAGAGCCTTGACCTCTGCCCAAGAGGTCGATACTGCCCGCGTCGAATGGGCCCTTAGGACGGTCGGCGGAGGTAAGTTCTGACTCACAAACGCCAACTTGATTGCTTCCTTCACCCAGCGAGAGATGGTGACCTTAGAAGCCTTGCGGCCTTTATGGCCCCCTACATAATTTATTAACAAGTTCTCAGATCTCCTGAAAGCGCGTGTGCGCTGAAGGTAAATCTGCAGGTTCCGGACTAAATCTAGGGTATGCCACTTCTCCTCCTCAGGGGAAGTGGGCACGGGAAAAAAGGTTGGCAAGCAAATGAGCTGACTCACATTCGCCCTAGAAGAAACTTTCGGCCTGAATCCTGGCAGAAATCTCAACTGAACACGGTCTTCAAAGAAGGCAATGTAAGGAGCTTCCGATGAGAGTGCTTGAAGCTCCCCTACTCTTTTTGCCGAGGTGATAGCGAGGAGAAAAGATACCTTATAGGTCAGCCACTTTAGATCCACCTCCTCCAGAGGTTCGAATGGAGCAACACAAAGTGCCGTTAGGACCTTGCTGAGGTCCCATTGGTGGACAGGAGCAGAAACTGCTGGTCTCAGCCTAGTTGCCCCTTTGATAAAGGTGCTCACTAAAGGATCCTGAGACAACCGCCTCCCCAGATAGGCGGACAAAGCGGCTACATGTACCTTCAGGGTAGAAGCTGCAAGCCCTCTGTCTAGGCCGTCCTGCAGGAAATCCAGGATCGCCCTCACAGGGGGATCGGAGGAGTCCACTTCGTGTTCCGTGCACCAGGCCTGGAAAATATTACCGATCCTACGGTAATTCTTATTGGTCGAGGTGGCTCTGGCGCTGGCTAAAGTCCTTAGGACGCCTTGAGACAGTCCTCTATTCCTTAATAGGGACTGGTCAACCTCCAGGCTGTCAGATTGAATCTCCTCAGATCGTGGTGTCTCAGCTCTCCTTGTGTCACCAGATCTGGGAGGGGGGGAAGCCTCCAATACCTGCCTTGACTCATCCACATGAGCTGGGCAAACCAAGTCCTTTTCGGCCAGAACGGGATTATGGCAATTCCCGAGACTTGGTCCTGTCTGATTTTCATCAATACCTTGGGTATGATGGAAACTGGAGGGAAAATGTATATCAGCCTGAACCTCCATGGGATGGACAGGGCATCCACTGCCAAGGCATTGTCCTCCTGGTACAGAGAGCAGAAGGTTTCCACCTTGGCGTTGAGTCGGGTTGCCATGAGGTCGACATCCGGAAGGCCCCATGTTTGGACAATCTGATGGAATATGTCTTGATTGAGAGACCATTCTCCTGATACAGGGATACCCCGACTCAACTGATCCGCTACTATGTTCAGGGAGCCCTTGATGTGAACAGCGGATAGGTGGGTCAGATTCTTCTCTGCCCACGTGAAGATCAAGTTCGCCTCTCTCAGTAGGGCTGGAACCCTGGTGCCGCCCTGTTTGCTCAAGTATATTACCGTCGTCATATTGTCTGACCGGACCTTGACTGCCTTCCCTTCGAGAAAGGGGGCGAAGTACTTCAGCGCCAGATACACTGCTTTTAGCTCCTTCAGGTTGGAGGTTCCTACCTCTGGATTCCTCCACAGACCCTGGACAGTCCTGCCGTCCAGGTGGGCTCCCCATCCCGAATGGGACGCATCTGTTGTCAACAGGGTCCAACGAGGTTGAACCGAGGACCTTCCGTCTTTCAGGTGTCTCCACCATCTGAGGGAAAGACGGGTACCGGGAGAAAGGCAGATCTTCCTGTGCAGTCCCCGTGGAGATCCGTTCCAGGCTCTCAACACTTCCATCTGAAGGGGACGCAAGTGCCATAAAGCCCAAGGGACCGCCTTGGCTGAAGAAGACATCAGGCCTAGGACCCGCATGGCGGTGCGAATGGTGATCCATCGGGACCTGAGGAGGCCCCGAACCGAAGCTTCTATTTTTGCTCGCCTTGGACGAGATAGGAAAATCTGCATGCTCTGGGAATCCAGAACAAACCCTAGGAATTTCTTCCGGGTGGATGGCACTATTTCTGACGTCTCCCAATTGATCAGCCAACCTAACTCCTGGAGGAAGGCGATGGCTATCTGGAGGTGGTGATGGAGAATTGAAGTAGACTGAGCTTTTATAAGCCAGTCGTCGAGGTAGGGAACCACGAAGAGGCCTTGAAGTCTGAGAGCGGCGGCAACTGGTGCGACCATCTTGGTGAATACATACGGAGCTGACGATATGCCGAATGGCAGAGCAGTGAACTGTAGGTGCTCTCTGTGACCAGCCATAAGAACGGCTATACGTAGATATTTCCTGTGTGGCGGGAAGATGGGGATATGTAAGTAGGCATCCTTCAGGTCCAGGGTGACCATGACCTCGTTGCGCAATAGGAAATTGGTTACTGAGTCTATGGACTCCATCCTGAAAGGTTTTTTCTTTATGAAGAGGTTGAGGAACCGAAGATCTATAATCATCCGCCACCCTCCTGTGGACTTTGGAACCAAGAACACGGGTGAATAAACTCCTTGACCCACTTCGGGAGGAGGGACCCTTTCCAGGGCCCCCTTTAAGAGATATTCTGCGACGGAAGCCTCCAGGCAGTCTTGTTGTAGGGCTGGTAAGACCCGCGTAGTGATGAAACGATCCACCGGAGGATGGGAGAACTCTATTGCGTATCCTCGCTGAACAACTTGAAAGACCCATGGGTCCAGAATGTGAAGATGCCATGCCACAAGGAAATTCGAAAGGCGCCCTCCTACGGGAGAGCTGGTCACAGAGAGCGGCGTCTCCTCAAAACCCCTTCTTCTTAGGGTCCTCCTTGGGGATCCCGCGACCCGCCCCTTTCGGACGGTATCTGGGGCGTCTCTGGCTTCCTTGTTGAGGCCTGTATTGAGACGTGGAGCCTCGACCCCTAGAAGGGGGAGGCCTTCTTTCTCTGGTTGCTTGTGGTAGTGATCTCCCTCTACCATCAGCCAATCCCTCCATCAGATCGTCCAGCCCTTGGCCGAAAACCTTCCCAGGTTGAAAGGGGAGGGAACACAAAGAAAACTTGGAGGCGACATCAGCCCGCCAAGGTTTGAGCCACAAGGGCCTCCTGGCGGCGGTATTGAGGGCCATGGCCTTGGAAGCCAGCTTCACCTGCTGTCTTGCCGATTCTCTCAGGAAATCCGTAGCGAGACGGATCTCCCCCATGGATGCCAGGATGTCGTCCCTGTTAACCCCGGAGTCGATATCCCGTTCCAGGCGGTCCAGCCGGGCTTGAAGCTTATCAGCTACTTCCGTTGAGGCGATGCCCACCGTCACCTGGGCTGAAGCAGACGAATACGCCTTCTTGAGCGTTGAATCCACTCTTCTATCAAGCAAATCCTGAAGATTTGACCCGTCATCGATGGGCACGACAGTGCGACGGGAAAGCTTAGAGATGGCTAAATCCACCTTGGGTGGCGGACCCCAGCGATCCAGCTGGGAGGGATCAATCGGATACACTGCTTTGAAAGCTCTGGTGGTGACGTAAGCCTTCTCCGGCTGCTTCCATTCTTGTTCCATTAGGCTGGCCATGGAGGCGTCCACTTGGAAAACCCTCCGCTTCCCAGAGGTGGACGCAGAGGCTTCCCCCTCGCCAACCTGGTCCCACGACCGGATGGCCTTCAGCAGTTTATTAGTCTTTTCCCGATGGAAAATTGGTCTGCTGGTACAGGAGGACTGATCGTCCGATGATATGGACACCTCCTCCACCTGGAGGCGCTCCAGGGAGGGCAGTGAAGCAGAACGCCTTTCCACGCGCTGCTTCTTGGTGAGCTGAGCCAGTGAAGTACGGATATCCTTTAAAGAATCATCCTGCAAAAAACACAAGGATACTTAGAAGCCGGAGGGGACCCTTCCCCTCTTTGCGGCAACCGTACTCACCATGTACTCCTTGACCCATGCTACCATATCACTGGTAACGGGTTCCTCCCGCAGAGGTCCCCTGCATTGCTGGCAGCGTGACCAGTCATAGCCTAAAGGCAAAACAATGACATTCAGGATACTCCCACCATTGGGAGAATTAGCAGACGAAAAAACCGCACCTACCATCAGGTAGTGGAACGTCACAATCAATGCAAGCCAGGTGTCTCCTTTTAGAAGACTTCTTCCGTCTTACTTGATCCCCGGGAGGGGTAGAAGAGGAAGACATGACAAATAGAAGCTAGCTTTCAGCGATACCTAAGCATGGAATATGAAACATCAGAGGAGTACATTCAAGGAACCATATGAGGAGACTCACCCAGCTTCTGCAGGCCACTTACCAACCTTCAGCAGAGTTTGCAGTAGAATAAATGCAGATTGAAGCGGTAACCACAAGCCACAGCGGAGAAACCAGCTAGGGATTAGACTAGCAGGCAATGAGGGATGCAACCTGCCCCCTTTTTTACAGCCCCATATCCGGAAGGGGCGTGGCCTTAGTCAAAAGCTCCGTTCCTTTGCCCTTCATAACACTCCTAGCCCTTCAAGTCACGCTCCCCCTTTGAGCCAACTACATTGGCACGTACCTTAATCTCCTGAGGACCTCCAGTGTCCAACGCTGCTGTTCGCGTGGTCCCGGAGCGGCGAATGCCGAAAACCGGAAGTTGCCGGTGTTACACTTCTAAACGACCGGCCGGAACCCTCCTACACAGAGGAAAGGTTCCGCGAAAACCGGAAGTTCCCCTCATGGAGCCGCGCGAACACGCCGGCTGGCTGCGCGCGGCTCCGAAGCCCAGCAGGACTGGATGCCGGGGAACAGGAGGTAGGATTGCGTGAGGGAGGTGGGCAAAATAGGTAACTTTAATCTTACCTATTCTCTTTGCAGGACCGACAGAAGTCCAAAGGGGCAGAGTGCATCATTGAAGACACCTGAACAGGTCTGAGCAGGTAAGTACCTGAAACTTCTTCTTACTCTTTCTCTTTAGGAGGACACAGAGTCCTCCCCACCTGTCCGATCCTTTACACAGGACAGAAAAAAACGCACAGGGGGGAGGTATCTGTGCCCTCTTAAAGGGAACAAGCCATGTGAAATTAATACATGGCTAATTAAAATTCCGCCTGTCCTACCAGCACACAGGGGCACGAAATACCCCACATTGTGCCGCTGGTAGGGACGACAGGGAACAATCTTTGTTTTCAGATCATTTGAGAGCGGGCTGTCCATGTTCGGCGACCATCTAACTTAACTGAACTTGAATTGTTTTGTAGAAAGAAATGGTCCAAAATCCCTTCATCCAGGATCCAGGAACTGATTAAAAGCTACAGGAAGCGACTAGAGGCTGTTATCTTTGCAAAAGGAGGATGTACTAAATATTAATGTCACTTTTCTGTTGAGGTGTCCATATTTTTGCACCGGTCAAATTTTGGTTTAATGCATATTGCGCATTTTCTGTTAGTACAATAAACCTCATTTCAATCCTGAAATATTACTGTGTCCATCAGTTATTAGATATATCAAACTGAAATGGCTGTTGCAAACACCAAAATATTTAGAACTAAAAATGATTAAGATTAATAGGGGCGCCCAAACTTTTTCATAGGACTGTATGGTAGTCCTTCCTCAAGTGCACAGTCACTGGCCTGGATGGCTCCAAACCACATTTTCTTCCAGTGGTAATACACAAGGATCGGCTTGGTGTTGTTTGTTTTTTGCCAAGCAAAAGAATAGGTCCAGGTACGGGCCAAGTTCAGGGCAAGCAGAGTTTGTGCATGGTCAGAGGTCAGACTATAGGTTAGAACAGACAGGTCAGACGGGTTTGGAGGTTGGAAACAGGCTGGGATCCGATATAGTTCTGCAACAGTGTACAGGACAGCAGACAGAGATCGGGGATCGGAACACAACATGCCACTTTGGTGGGACCCTACCAAGCTATGAACCTAATTACTCAAGTGTCCACATTTGTGCTGAAAAGAAATACAGTATATATACAGGAGCAGTTCAGGGTTGACGGCGTCAATTATGAGTGCATGCTTTAATAGAGAGCAAGGGAAAAGCACGTTCACCCTATGGGCAGAAATGGAGGGTGATGAAAATGGCGGCAGAGTGCAGTGTGACATCTGTTCTTGTTGGTGGATTTCACCACCAGAATGACTGCTAGGCCACCATTGTTATAAAGGTAGCGTGAAACCCCAACAAGGTCCCCAATTACCAAAAATTCCAAAACGTTGCAAATTTTAAAAAGTGCTGGCCATGAGGGGAGGGGAAGTGTCCTCTCCAGTAGTATCCTGCCTCGTTCCACTCTATTGTTAGACATAGACAAGGAATGGTTAGTCAAGGGGAAGGTGTTGGAGATGCCTCCCAGCAGACCCTTCTCCTTATGGCCAACTCTTTTTGAAAGCGAGATAAGTTTCGGGTGAATGTCTGCGATCATTTCCTTCTGAAACTATTTCCAGTGTAAATGACACCTCTAACAAAACCTCGTATTTTCCTTACTATGATATAAATGCTAAATGTTTTACACTTTGATACAACCCGACTTATTAGCCATTAAATGAGATTTGTGGGGAGACACATTTCCTTAGCAGTCTTCATTTTTTCAGCACGAATTTGATGCTGACTACAGGGGATTTTTATGACATTCCAAACCTATTCTGTTGGCAAGTTTTTTACAAGACGTAGCAATGTACAGCGAGCTGAGAATACTCTGTAATTAACGTATTAAGCAACAAAATATTAGTTACAGCGCAAGGGTCAAAACGATACTCTATTGGAATCCTAGCACGTAATCTCTCCAACCATCCCAGCCAAGTCTTGACCAGAAGAGAAGACGTATCACAGGTGGGAAAACACTGAAGACCTCCCAGGTCTCCTTACTCATTCCAAGAGAACACTCTATGAAGCATGTCAGCATTTTCAGAAGAGAAGTATAAAGCCAATTATGAGCTCATAGAAAACATAGAAAACATCTCTTCTACAGCAGAGGTCCCCAAATACTAGGCCAGAGGATCACCGGATACCGGGCTGTGCAAGGACCAGTGCATGCAACCAGGCCTGGGGAGAAAGGGGAATACAAGCTGGGCAGTGTAAAAAAGCTGCACACACCTTGGTCCTCATTTGTCCACATCTATGTATATTGCACAGTCCAGCCCAGCATGCATGTTGTCCTACAGAACTAGGGAGGTAAGTGAGGCATGCATAGTATAACATGCACTCATAAATCTGCTATAAAGTTTTTGTATATGTGTAGGCCGGTGTCGCAGGGCTCCTATGGGGTCAGTACAATTTTACCATTCAGTACTTGGGAAAATTGTCTTGCTTGGAACTGGTTTATGGTGCAAAAAATTCTGCAGTCAGTATCTATTTACTTAAAGTCGTTGTCCACGTTGGAAAATGTCTAAAAATATCTGAGAATGATCAGTTAACAAAACGGGGAATTTAATAAAGAGGTTTTCCATACCCCAGGTGGTTTTTTATATTATATATCCACAGGATGGTGCAATGGTGAAACCCTGCACTGATCAGTCAGCCCGATGGCATCCTGGTACTGGAAACTACTGAACAGGATGGGTGCAGAGGTGAAGTACTCCGGCACCAGGTCCTCCAAAGAGAGAGACATTCTATGGATCCCATCTCCACCCTGGTCACCAGATGAGGATCCCTTTATTAGTTCCAAATTCTGTAATAGGGTAGATAGATATGACTTTTCTAAACTGGGCAACCTCCTCCAGAAGATCACTCCATAGTAGTAGAGAAACTACCGAACCCGTCTGCTGAGCAATCCCGTCTACCATTATAGGGAATATAATAAGTCTTTTTACATGAGCTCATTGACCTTCAAACCTCCACTTTTGAAAGGGCCCATGACTCCGACATCTGGGGGCATGACTATTGGAACTTCAAGATAAAACCTCCTGTATCCATTGCCTTGTAAAAATCCCACTCATTGAATGACACGATGCATTCCTCCGGGATGCGGCAATGTTTCATTTTGCATATTGAGCGTAGGACAACCAGAAACAATGAAATATTGTCATATCATTGCAGCACAATCCACTTGTCAACCAGTCAGAAGAAATAATAATGAACTAGTGTTTTGTAGATCTCGACAATCTTGTTGAACATGGTATATATTCAGCCTAATTTCTTCTTTCTTCTCTACTAATACCCTCTTCTGATTGATATCTTGATAAGGGTCTCCAAACTCCCTGTAATTGTTGGTCTGGGCTACACTTGGTTGTCCTGTCTATGTACAGATCAGCTGTGTATGGACATCTCCTTATAAGTCTCTTGATATTCTTACTCAACCACTCGGTGGACACCATATACCACCCCAGTAGACCATGGTTCTTCTCCATTTATGTGATACAGTAATTCAGTTACTTACATCACCTGGTTTCAATGCCATGTCTAGTTATCTCTTCCCCTGGTCACAATCTTGACTGTCATTCCCTTGTACCCAGGCATGGTCTCCTCTCCTTGCCCAGTAGTGTCTCATTGCCAGACAACTATCAGTCTCCAATGCCTTCCTAGTTGATCTAGATTCAGACCCGTGCCTCACTCTTAGGATTATTTCTCTGGTGCCTGTTGTTCTACTCCTGGATCTGGCCATTGGCTCACTTACTGACTCCACTCCGGTCTAGATCCTGGTGATGATCCTTGGCTCCAATGGCTCAAACAACTACAGTTCTGGGGACTGTGATCTGGGGATCCTCATGCAACCAAGTCCATGACAACTTGCAGAGTTTAAGGGTCATGATTCCATACCCCAGCCTAGCCAGCAACAAACAGATTGAAGCATAGAGAGTCCACATATTTGGATTGGTTTCTCAAAAGGGTTTTTTGGGGGTAAATAATGGATAACCTAACCTTAGGATAGATAAACACTTAAAGGTCATCAGGAGTCAGAAACCTTGTCCCTTAGCTGATCAGCAGTTGATCACTAAACACAGCCCCATACAATTGTACACTGGTTATGCTTGAATGGACCAATGAACGTGATATCTAATTGAAGTGGCGCTCGTGGAGAGCCATTGCTGCTCCAATCAACTTTTCGATGAGGTCCCAGATGTTGGACCTTCACAGATCTTCAATTGATAAGCTATCCTGAAATACCAAGCAATCCTGAAATACCCCTTTCAGGCACCTAGGGGAGGCTGAATGATTCCTTCCAAATCCCTACATACACATGCACCCTTGGTTAGGCTGAGCATTCATGTCAGTCCTCACCATTAGCAATTACAAGATAGCCATGTCCCCTTCATACACATATCATCGTTGACTATTCTTGCCGGAATCATTAGGTTTAGCTGGTTTTCTTCTATGCATGGGTAATTTTTTGTAAAATAACCCAACAGATTCTATTGAGAGTGATCTTCAAGTGAGATTGTCCTCATATTCTTCCAAACCTATATCCACTAGAGATGAGCGAACACTGTTCGGATCAGCCGTTCCAAACAGCATGCTCCCATAGAAATGAATGGAAGCACCTGGCACGTACACTTTGCCGGCGGCTGGTCGCCGTACCAGGTGCTTCCATTCATTTCTATGGGAGCATGCTGTTCAAAACGGCTGATCCGATCAGTGTTCGCTCATCTCTAATATCCACTTTAGGATACAATGTTGGGTTAGTTTAATGGAAGCCATAGGATACCATGAGAATAGGGTAGACGGGTGGCAGAGTAAATCTGCCACAACCTACGTCTATAGTAAAAAAGTGGACCTCCAAAGTTACCAGTGGAAAGATGACCAGATTACTAGACGTTGATGTCTAGACATCAGATATAGTATGACCCCGGTGAACTGATCCTATAAGAACATGGTAATCAAAATAATAATTTGCTTGGCTATAAGACCAGGTTATCACTAGACTCAGTATATATGACCTTTACAATAATTTACGTTCCAGGATTTTCCGGCGATGGTGTTTTGAGCCCTTTAAGCCAATTGCAGTAAGAGCATATTCGGTCATCTGGACATAAATGTAAGCAAAATAAATATGAAATACATTTCCTAATGACCTAGTTATTGTAAGGTAAAGCAAATGCGTGCGTACAGGGTGAGTTAATATAATTTGTAGATTATTCTGTAAGAGAGCGGACTGAATAGATGTCAACTCATCGAAACGTCTCAACCTCCTCCCTCAACTGCAAGTGATCCGAGGGCTCTGTGATAATCGGAATAATTCCCTGCATACAAATTATTGTAACAAAGTTGTTTTTTTTTTCTTAGTATATTTTAATGTTTTGCATTTCTTAAACAGATTATTCTGTCAACTGTTTCATGGAATATAAAAGTTAATATTAGCATTTGTCGAAGTCAGCGGAAATGCTTAATAAAATCATCAAAATAAAATGGTGTTTGATACATCTCGAAAACGTGTTCTCTAATGTCTGGAGTCGTGAATTGATATTTGCTTGAGAAACAAAAATGTCATCAGGGTTTTTTTTTTTTTTTTTTTAAAGCTTGTGATTTTTGTTTCATGGATAGGGTGATGGGCTCCAACCTGTGGTGTGTTGGGAGTTGTACATTTCCAACAGTTGGACAGATTTTGGAGACCACTTGCTATCTTGGCACCCCCTATTGAAGTGGTTCTTTCCTACACCAATCTTAATCAACTTTTCCTTGAGTGTCTTGATAATTTTGGAGAATTTCACAAGGTCCCTTGTGCCAGAACTAAAACATACGCCATCTAGTGACTGGCCATAACTCATACCAGTTCTCTGGCACCAGTTACAGTCCTATGAAAAAGTTTGGGCACCCCTATTAATCTTAATCATTTTTAGTTCTAAATATTTTGGTGTTTGCAACAGCCATTTCAGTTTGATATATCTAATAACTGATGGACACAGTAATATTTCAGGATTGAAATGAGGTTTATTGTACTAACAGAAAATGCGCAATATGCATTAAACCAAAATTTGACCGGTGCAAAAGTATGGGCACCCTTATCATTTCATTGATTTGAATACTCCTAACTACTTTTTACTGACTTACTGAAGCACAAAATTGGTTTTGTAACCTCAGTGAGCTTTGAACTTCATAGCCAGGGGTATCCAATCATGAGAAAAGGTATTTAAGGTGGCCAATTGCAAGTTGTTCTACTATTTGAATCTCCTCTGAAGAGTGGCATCATGGGCTACTCAAAACAACTCTCAAATGATCTGAAAACAAAGATTGTTCAACATAGTTGTTCAGCGGAAGGATACAAAACGTTGTCTCAGAGATTTAACCTGTCAGTTTCCACTGTGAGGAACATAGTAAGGAAATGGAAGACCACAGGGACAGTTCTTGTTAAGCCCAGAAGTGGCAGGCCAAGAAAAATATCAGAAAGGCAGAGAAGAAGAATGGTGAGAACAGTCAAGGACAATCCACAGACCACCTCCAAAGAGCTGCAGCATCATCTTGCTGCAGATGGTGTCACTGTGCATCGGTCAACTATACAGCGCACTTTGCACAAATAGAAGCTGTATGGGAGAGTGATGAGAAAGAAGCCGTTTCTGCACGTACGCCACCAATAGAGTTGCCTGAGGTATGAAAAAGCACATTTGGACAAGGCAGCTTCATTTTGGAAACAAAAATTGAGTTGTTTGGTTATAAAAAAAGGCGTTATGCATGGCGTCCAAAAAGAAACAGCATTCCAAGAAAAACACATGCTACCCACTGTAAAATTTGGTGGAGGTTCCATCATGCTTTGGGGCTGTGTGGCCAATGCCGGCATCAGGAATCTTGTTAAAGTTGAGGGTCGCATGGATTCCACTCAGTATCAGCAGATTCTTGAGAATAATGTTCAAGAATCAGTGACGAAGTTGAAGTTATGCCGGGGATGGATATTTCAGCAAGACAATGATCCAAAACACTGCTCCAAATCAACTCAGGCATTCATGCAGAGGAACAATTACAATGTTCTGTAATGGCCATCCCAGTCCCCAGACCTGAATATCATTGAACATCTGTGGGATGATTTGAAGCGGGCTGTCCATGCTCGGCGACCATCTAACTTAACTGAACTTGAATTGTTTGTCCAAAATACCTTTATCCAGGATCCAGGAACTGATTAAAAGCTACAGGAAGCGACTAGAGGCTGTTATCTTTGCAAAAGGAGGATCTACTAAATATTAATGTCACTTTTCTGTTGAGGTGCCCATACTTTTGCACCGGTCAAATTTTGGTTTAATGCATATTGCGCATTTTCTGTTAGTACAATAAACCTCATTTCAATCCTAAAATATTACTGTGTCCATCAGTTATTAGATATATCAAACTGAAATGGCTGCTGCAAACACCAAAATATTTAGAACTAAAAATGATTAAGATTAATAGGGGTGCCCAAACTTTTTCATAGGACTGTATATCGGACCAAGGTGAAGACACCTTGGCCCTGGACACTTTTCTTGTAAAATGGTGAAGATGGTGGAAAAGAGGCAAAGGAGCAAACGGTTGAGCATCAAAATACAAAACTGTTGGGATCAGTTTAAGGCTGAGGCCCCACGTTGCGGAAATGCAACTTTTTTTGTTGCCTATTTCGTTGTGGTTTTTTGACCCAAAGCCAAGTATGGTTACAAAAGTAATGGGAAATATATAGAAACTCTGATACTCCTACCGCTTGCTTCATCCACTCCTGACTTTGGCTAAAAAAAAAAAACGCAACAAATTTTGCAACAAAAAAGCTGCATTTCCGCAACATGGGGCCTCAGGCTTATAGATTTTCCCCCATGTCCTTTGTGATGGGTTTCCTTTGAGATGTCCAGATTGGATGGATATGAGTCCTGTGGCTTCTTTTGACTCTGACTTATGCGGTAGGGGAGGAGTAAGGGTGTGTTCATAAATTTGCCCCGAATTTGGAGCAGATTCCTCCCGGAATCCTCCTCCCATTGTTTTCAATGGGAGCAGAGATCGCAGTAGGAAAAAGAAGCTTCCTGCTCAATCTTGCTTTGGATTCCGAGGCTGATTCAGCTGCGAGACTCCGAGACTCCCTCCTGGTTAGGCCCTTTCATCCAGGCCTATTGCTATGCTATTGCACTGCATCGGCATCCCATCGCAGCTAGACCACAGTGGAAAATCAAAATAAATTCCTCTTCATTTTCCGCCATGTGAACTGACCCTAAGAGCAGCATCTGAAAAATACCAACCTCGGGTCCAAGTTACCCCAATATGGTCAATCATTTGGAACCGTCTTTCATATGATCTTGAATTGTCACAAGATACATTTCACACAGAGACACATCTATAAACATATATGAGTAATAAAATCTAAGCACCATCTGTGTCACCTTTCATTTCTGCTTCTGTTGTACAACACGTGAACAGGGATAGATCACAAGTTCTAGTTGTGAAATGAATCTATAGTGCTAAGCAAAATATTGAAAGCAAAATTCGCCACATTAGACAGATATTTTTCACCTGCTAAAAGAAAGACAATTGATAAAATCACAGTTCATGTATTGTATCGCTGCTACATTCATCCTAGTTTGGTAGAAATTGCTTACTCCAGCATTGATGGCTCCAGAGTCCCAACTTGGCAGATTCTAAAACATTCCAGATCATTAAATGGACATGGCGGAGTTGCTTCGAATAGCTCATCGAACTAAACTCACTTCTCCCCAATCCAGTGGCGGCCTTCCGCGTCCTGTGCGCCACATTCCTAGGTAATTGGCATACATCGATGATATCATTGGCAGAGACATTCACTGTCTATTGCAACTGGATGCCATTTGATCCTGGTGGCCTATTTAACCAAGCACATTGTCTAAGCATCAGAAAAGTTCCTGTTTCCGACTCATCCTGGTCTTTGCTCCTGTGAATCTATATGAAGTTCCTGGTTCCTTAGTCTCGGTCTGCTCCTGACCTCAGACCTGCTCCTGGATTCTCCTAGTAATGACCCAATATGTTCTTGGATTATGACTTTTCCTTGTTCCTGGCATTGACCTCGCCTGCTCCTGGACACTGCCTTTTCCTGGAGTGTTGCTGGACTCGAGTTTTTGGGTTCTGACTCTGTCTCTGGACTCTGATCTCCTGGTTCCAACATATGCTTTGTTCCTTATTCCTACCCCTAGTTCCGACTTACCATTTCTTTGCAGCAGTCACCTCACTTACAGCCTACTGATGATCACAGCGATCACATATATGTAGATAAGACACATAGTCACTAGAGATGAGCGAGTAGTACTCGATCGAGTAGGTATTCGATCGAATACTACGGTATTCGAAATACTCGTACTCGATCGAGTACCACTCGCTGTTCGAATGTAAAAGTTCGATGCAGAACCAGCATTGATTGGCCGAATGCTATACAGTCGGCCAATCAACGCTGGTTCTTCTCCTACCTTTAGAAGTCTTCTCCGTGCAGCTTCCCCGCGGCGTCTTCCGGCTCTTCATTCACTCTGCCAGGCATCGGGCCTGGGCAGAGCCGACTGCGCATGTCCACTTGTAGTGCGGGCATGCGCAGTCGGCTCTGGCCAGGCCCGATGCCTGGCAGAGTGAATTCAGAACCGGAAGATGCCGCGGGGACGCTGCACGGAGAAGACTTCTCGGAGAATCCAGCCCGACCCTCACTCATGGACTTGGTAAGTATAATTTAATCGAATGTTGCCTACCCCTGAAACGAGCATTTTCCCCCCATAGACTATAATAGGGTTCGATATTCGATTTGAGTAGTCGAATATTGAGGGGCTACTCGAAACGAATATCCAACCTCGAACATTTTACTGTTCGCTCATCTCTAATAGTCACACCTTGATGTCATATCTTATCTACTCCTCTCTCTGAACAGGTCACGGAAAATGCCTAGAAAAGTCTATAGGGTCTGCTCCAAACCATTGTGTGTATGGCCCGTGGTCCATCTCCAAGAAATGTGAAGTCAAACTATGTTATGCTTAGTGGCCAAAGTTGGAACTGCAGGAATTATTTTTTTTAATATAGATAATTACACTGAATAGTAAAAATAAAGATGGCCAAAAACATCTTAAAAGGAATTTGTCACCAGGAAATGGCATATTGTTTAAATTAAGTTTTTAAGTATTTTTGGTGAGTTTGCTTTTTAATTTTCCATGTTATAGGTAATATCAGCTTAAAAATAGTTTAACACAGAAACTTGAGCAAGAAGTTGTCTTCTTATGACACATTCCCTAAAGCCTAATGACTAGACGATGCCATGTGACCACACAGACAGGATTTCACAATTGACACCGTGTCAAGTAGAATTGCAACAAAATATATATAGGTATCCTATACGTGTATTACTTTTCTACAAAAAAAATCACAAAAATGTTATGAACAAGTCGTGATTGTGTAGGTCAAGTGAATGGGTGGGTCTTATTTGGGTCAGTACTGTATACAGGGGCCACTATGGGGCATATAGTGTGTACAGGGGCCACTATGGGTGATAATACTGTGTGCAGGGGCCACTATGGGTGATAATACTGTGTGCAGGGGCCACTATGGGGTATAATACTGTGTGCAGGGGCCACTATGGGACATAATACTGTGTACTGGGGCCACTATGGGGTATAATACTGTGTGCAGGGGCCACTATGGGGCATATAGTGTGTACAGGGGCCACTATGGGTGATAATACTGTGTGCAGGGGCCACTATGGGTGATAATACTGTGTGCAGGGGTCACTATGGGGCATAATACTGTGTGCAGGGGTCACTAAGGGACATAATACTGTGTGCAGGGGCCACTATGGGACATAATACTGTGTGCAGGGGCCACTATGGGACATATAGTGTGTGCTTGGGCTACTATGGGGCATAATACTGTGTGCAGTGGCCACTATGGGACATAATACTGTGTGCAGGGGTCACTATGGGACATATAGTGTGTGCTTGGGCTACTATGGGACATATAGTGTGTGCAGGGTCCACTAGGGGCAATAATACTGTGAGCAGGGGCCACTATGGGGCATAATACTGTGTGCAGGGGCCACTATGGGGCATACTAGTGTGTGCAGGGGCCACTATGGGGTATAATACTGTGTGCAGGGGGCACTATGGGGCATAATACTGTGTGCAGGGGCCACTATGGGGGATAATACTGTGTGCAGGGGCCACTATGGGGCATAATACTGTGTGCAAGGGTCATTATGGGGCATAATACTGTGTGCAGGGGCCACTATGGGGCATACTAGTGTGTGCAGGGGCCACTATGGGGTATAATACTGTGTGCAGGGGCCACTATGGGACATAATACTGTGTGCAGGGGCCACTATGGGGTATAATACTGTGTGCAGGGGCCACTATGGGACATAATACTGTGTGCAGGGGCCACTATGGGGCATAATACTGTGTGCAGGGGCCACTATGGGACATAATACTGTGTGCAGGGGCCACTATGGGACATAATACTATGTGCAGGGGTCACTATGGGGCATAATACTGTGTGCAGGGGTCACTATGGGACATAATACTGTGTGCAGGGGTCACTATGGGACATATAGTGTGTGCTTGGGCTACTATGGGATATATAGTGTGTGCAGGGTCCACTAGGGGCAATAATACTGTGAGCAGGGGCCACTATGGGGCATAATACTGTGTGCAAGGGCCACTATGGGGCATACTAGTGTGTGCAGGGGCCACTATGGGGCATACTAGTGTGTGCAGGGGCCACTATGGGGCATAATACTGTGTGCAGGGGCCACTATGGGGGATAATACTGTGTGCAGGGGCCACTATGGGGCATAATACTGTGTGCAAGGGTCATTATGGGGCATAATAGTGCATGCAGGAATGCGCGGGGGGGACTTGTGGTCGGTTGGGGGTCTTCAGCGTCGGTTGGGGGGAGCCCCATGTCAAAAGTTCGCCACGGGGCCCCGCCATTCCTAGTTACGCCACTGAGCATAGATGTGTGATAATGTTGCACATCATTGGTGCACGGAACTTTCTTGTGCCCAGAAAGTCCCGTGCACCGCCATTGTCTGTAAAATGTACTACTATCTTGACCTCGGTACCATTGTAGCCAACATGGATGTTACCTGGTACATTCTTCCTATGCTTAGCAAACACCAGGGCACAACTCGGGCCAGGAATCCTGAATACAAATATATATCTTTAGTATTCTGTTATATAGATTTTTTTTTATTCTAACCTAATAAATTGCAAATAAACATAACTAATAAATTCAGCAGAAACTTTATACTGCAAAGTACAAAACATCCTACATTTATGGGAATATTTCCTTATGTTTTTGCTAAATGTTATAACATAAGGACGAAACTTACATCTCAGCTTTATTTCCTCTTTTATATGAATTGCTGTTGAAATCTTTTCTAAGTGATAACAAGCTTCCTCTTTGTATTCTTACGTATTCCTTGTGCCCATTGTCTATGGTATCATACCAATGTTCTATATATAGGGTGGAGGCGCGGATGTCTTACCCCATGCAGTCGTTGTTTGCAATGCAGTTTATTTCATTGTATGTAAAGCTACATGTACTGCAGAACATAATGTCCAAAAGAAGTGATACTGTAGCTAGATAAATGCAAACATTGCAGCTGCACCCTGCACACAGCAATAGGATGAGTGAAAATAGAGATCCAAATAGAATGGCATAACTTTATGATCTGTAAACTACACAAGTAGAGGTTCTCCATTATACATATTTGATCAAACAGTATGAAGCCTGTACCTTGAACAACAAGGCGACCTCATTCAGATGGGACCCTATGTGGTTCCCCAGCTCACTTTTTCTATGTTTATCTATGAGACCAGGGGTAGGGAACCTTGGCTCTCCAGCTGTTACAAAACTACAACTCCCAGCATGCATACTTGCTCTGCTGTTCTTGGAACTCCCATGGAAGTGAATGGAGCATGTTGGGAGTTGTAGTTTCACAGCAGCTGGAGAGCCGAAGGTTCCCTACCGTGGCTCTAGATCCCATGCTTTCATAGCCCCAGTTCACATCTGGGTTTGGTCCATTCCGTTCCCCTCTCCGCATGAAATATGGGGAGAAAAGTCCTGTTCTGTGATAAAACAAAACAAAGCTCTTATGATTGCAGTACATCATTCTTTTACTTCAGTACACTATATATAGAGAGAGGCATAGATACAATTTACATGAAGAGTAACAAAAATGATTTCCAAGAAGCTCCTCCACCTTGTCGTGCACAACTTTTAGTTGTCTCAACCTTCACCCAAGATTGAGACACCCGGGCTAGTTCTCTTTCTCGATACCAAGCTGTAAGGTTCTAGCCCCTGTTTATTGTAAAGAGGTCGATATGAGGAAGTGACAGATCCTCTCTGGTTACCTAGAGATTATAGATAAAGGTTAAAATTAGAAAGGGGAAATGAAGACCAAAAAAATGAATCAAAAAGAAACAAATAAAGAAAAAAGTTCAATAAAATAATTGTCCACTGATTTAAGTGGGGAGCAATAATATTTCACAGTGTCTTCCCTGCCTTATGTCCTTACCTAATTGTGGTACTTGGGGATTGTCCCCCAGTACCCTGATTATTAGTGTGCAGAAGGGGGCCGGGATGTCTCTGTGCTCTGCCGCCCCAGCAGTGTATGATGTTGTCATCCACTTTGTTCTGGTAGGTACACCCTTCACCTGCATGGAGCGCCCCTTCTATTATGTTTGTATGCCTCTCTGAGCCTTGACTAGGTTGCCTCTTGTAAACTTTCTCTTGTCGATTTGGGAACCGCATATGCAAAAATTCTATAATACAATATAATATATTATATATATAATAATATACCTCTCCTGTCAAACTTCTCCTGAACACAAACCTGTTACATTCCAACTTTGGTCCTGATTTCTCCTACACTACGTTGTACGGTTGTATTCCATGTATTGACCCGAACTCCGCATCTTCGGCTTGTTTATCTTTGGTATTTCTGCTTTCCTGCTTTTCACCCTTGGCTATCCTGAGCTCCACATCTCATCTATACCAAACCTCTGTCTGATGTCTTCTACAGAACATCTGCTGTTAATTCGGGAGCCCCAAATTAGAGATTCAGGTAGATTGGTAGCAGGTGCATTGAAGCAAAGAAGTCAAGAACATAGCCAGGGGTCATCCGTAGAAAAGCTATGATTATCCAATAATCTGGAGGATGAGATGGAGCCGTAGTCAGGAGTTCATAGTAGGAGTGGAACCATGGGACTAAATCCAAAGGCAGCTATAATAATCCAAGAACAAGTCCGAGGTCAAGGTCAGAGATCAGAATCAATAGCCAGGAACAGAAATATACAGAAAAAATACAGTAGCTAAGTAAAGGATAGTACTTTAATCTGCAGACAAGACGCCAAGGTGAAGCTTCCACTAAGGAGGTCGCCATACCTGCTGCAAGCATTAGCTGACCTGGCAACTTTAAACTGTCATATAAAGGCAGGAGATCCAGTGCCGGATCCAGAAGGGTTGCAAAAGATGCTGAAATGGAGGAGGCATGGCTGCCTCCTCCATTGCAGAGGTGAGATGAGGCAGGTAAGAACAGTTCCATAGAGGGGTAACCAATGGCATAACTATAGGGGTTGCAGAATTGACAGCCACTACCAGGCCCTGCAGTCTCGGGGGCCCAAATGCTTCTCTACAACATAACAAGACACCAGTATTATAGAAACCATGCTGTAAGTGGACGACCATGACATATCTTTTACTGGAGCTCAGGAACTTCTATTTATGCTTCTGAGTGTAACATGAACAAAGCAAAATGTTACAAGGCCCCCCAGCTATAATAATCTATAGGACTGGACATCTTATGGGTCATCTAAGGCTCCTGGGCCGCGCTGCTACTGTATCATCTGCATTCACTCATGTCCGTCACCCCACTATGGAATAAACATGGTGCATTAAATTGGAAACCTTAATACAAAGTTACGTAAGGCTACTCAATAAAAATCTGTAAGGAATATTACTTAATGAAGCTTTCATCACATTGCCAAATGTTGTTATGATTTTACATCATTTGTGCTTTTTTGTTATCATAAAATAAGTCTTGTGAAACTTCCCAAAAAAAAAAGAGAACAATATTACCGATGGGTAAGAATTAAGAAAGTCAACAAGCACTTTCGATTTCCATAAGCGCAGCATGACATTATAAAGGTGAAGGGGGGTAAGAAGAAGAGCCTGGAAAGTGAGATTTTTTGCTTTTATGTATGGAGTCAGATCGTAACCATCTCATGTATAATCTCATGCTAGGTTCACACAAATGTTCGGGTTTCCATCCTTCGGTTCCGCACCCTGTCCACTGAAAAAGTGGTTACACGCAGAACCCCGCAGACCCCATAGACTATAATGGAGTCTGCCGGGTTTCCACTGGTTTAAAACCATGCAGGATTTTTTCTTTGCCAAGTTTAAGCAGATTTTGTGAAGACTCCAATACAAGTGTGAATCCAGCCTTGGGCCCCATTCACATCTGTGTTCGGTTACCATTCAGGGAGTCCACCAAACTGAAAAATATACGCATTAAAAAGTGGTAACCTAAGGAAACCACGTGGACCCCATAGACCATAATGAGGTCTGTGTGGTTTGCGCTCGGTTGCAACACTTTTCTCTCTGCATGTTTAGTGCGGAAACCATATGGACCCCATTATAGTCTATGGGGTCTGCAGGTTTCTTAATGCATATAGGTTTCCATTTGGAGGATTCCTAAGTGAACACCCCAAATGGAAACCCGAACACAGATGTTAATGGGGCCTTACTGTGCCATATATTTTTGACCCATGAATTTTATAAGTTCACCTCCATATACACAATTGACCTTATTGGGGCAAGAATTTGGTCCATCTATGGGAACAGCAATGTCTATTTTTGATCAATTTTAGGGTCATACCAAGACATTTTTTTTAATGTAGATTGTGGGCCCCATATAGGGATCCAATGTCCATTTTTTCCCTATCAGTATGTCTTTGTAGAAAGGGAGGAAATCCACGCAAACACGGGGAGAACATACAAACTCCTTGCAGATGTTGTTCCTGGTGGGATTCACACCCAGGACTCCAGCGCTGCAAGGTTATAGTGCTAACCATTGAGCCACCAGACATCTTTAACATAGTCTGATACTAAAGGATGATCGGTAGAACTTTTTTTCTTTCTTATCTGTCAATTGGGATCAATATCCGCAGCACTCACTCAAACACAGCAGCCTCTTCCAGCAGCGGATCGGCCGGAGGTCAGGGTGTCGGACTTCTTCCAATCCTTAATTGATGACCTATCCTAAGGTCAGATCATCCATTATTTAGCCCGGAAAACCCCTTAACATTGGCCCTGGTCGGGAGGGTTGTCTCCGTTCTCTTGGCCCTATATCTGTAGCTGTATGTATATAAACACTCAGCTTACTTTTCAATCTGCAGCTCACACTGAGTATACATGAAAGTCGGACAAGTCCTGAAATGAATAAAAGACTTGGCAGATTGATATGAATATCCTTGCAACAATATATTTGGCGTTCTATAAATAAATTTCCAGTGGTAAAATTGAGGGCTCTGTATGTTTTTCTAGAGCTTTGTGTTTGAGTGACTCTTCGGCGTTTGTTTAAACAGCGATGTGTTTGCTCTCCGCTCTGGTTACAATTTGCTGCATCAAAAATAAATGGGAGCTTAGTGGATGCGTTTTGATGTGGTAATAATGGGGAGTCTGTTATATACATTAGATGCAGCAGGAATGCCGCGCACTTTGATCGCCGCCATGCCGCCTGTACCTACAGCATTAGTAACAAGGCCTTGTCTGCATTATGTCAAGGAGACATTGTGTTACATTGTGACTTACACGGACTAATAGCCTTTAAATTGTTAAAGGGACAATGACATTATTATAGATAGTTATATTGTAGCTTGTAACTAAATAGATTCAGGGTTCTTGGTAAATGGGATGTCAAATACTCAGAATCATAAAGATAGTTGCTACATTTTTTTCACTGCTAGTAGGAAATGCACTTAAAGGGAAAATATTGCTAGAAAATTATCTATTTTGTATTCAAGATTTATGTTCAAAATATTATTTTTTTTGGTGAGGTTTTAAAATTTTTTAATTTTGTTAACTATATTATTATTATTATTATTATTTATTTATTTTATTATTATTATTATTATTATTATTATTTATACAAATTGTACAGTGCTGTGGAATATGTTGGTGCTATATAAATACAATGTATAATAACAGTAATAATAATAATAATAATATTATTATTTATTACTATATATTATTATTATTATTACTATTATTATATTATTATTATTATTATTATTATTATATTATTTTATTATATATTATTATTATTATTATTATTACTATTATTATATCTATATAATGCATGCTATTTAAGGTTTTTATTGACATCCTGCAGTTCTGACTCTGGCCACTAAGCCAAATAATATGCTGCCACCTTCTGTTTTCTATAGGATCATTCTTTGCAGCAGTCACCTCACTTACAGCACAATGATGATCACAGCTGTCATGCATAGGCAGATAAAACACAGAATCCAGCAGTCACAAGAGTTGATGTCATATTTTATATACTCCCTTTTCTGCACAGATCACCGAGCATGCCTGGAAAACTCCCCCATACAAGTCTATTGGGTGTGCTCCAAACCATCCTGTCTATAGTCCATGGTCCATCTCCAGGAAACAGGAACTCACAGAGTATTTTAGGCTTAGTGGTAAGAGTTAGAATTGCAAGAATTTTAGGAATATATATATAATATATATATATATATATATATATATATATATTAACATAGAAGATTAAAAAAAATTCTTAATAATATGTTTAGTATTAAAATAAGATTTCAATAATAGGTAATTTCCTGTTGTCACTTTCCCTTTAAGAGGTTGGTAGTCGGGACATGTAGGTGGCCCAGTGAGAATAGGAGAAACCTATACAATGAATGATCTATCTAGATCATAGAGTCTAGAACACTAACCTCGCACCCCTAGGATCTCCGGATGTATACCTCCCCCGGCACCTAAGGGTTAACTGAGTGTAATTTTGCGGTGACGCATCCCAGTCTAATAAGGGAAGGGCGGCTTCTATAAATCGATAGCGCCTCTGGTTTCATTTAACATTTATGAATAATATTTACATCTCGTTTTCTATTGATCATTATTACTGAAAGCTTTCAGCTTTCCTGCCGTCAGACGTAGACAAGCCCCAATGTGACTGACGGCGTACAGCTAAGGATTTAATGGAAAAGTTTCAGAAAATGAACGTGAGAACTTGAAAGGCGGCTGATTTAATCAACTTCAATAGACGGCACACTAAAATTAATTGTTAAAGTATGACTAATGGAAAGTGAATGGGAGAAATCGGTGTCAGAGATATCACTCCTTCCTCCTGACTTCTGAATTTACATAAAGAAGTGAGTAATGTTGCATCGGCTTCGCTTTATTCGTAGGGTTATAACTGTTCTATGAAGGTTTCTGCTACAATGATGTCCAATCGGGTGGAGTCTACATTTTTGTGGTTGCCACTTGGAATCTGTCAGCGCTCCGCCGACAGACCCCGGCCTATGGCTGCTCGTGATGGATCCAGATCATTTTCGCTACATCAACCACCAATCCAATGTTTATGAGGCCTTCATATGAGAGCTACTGTTGGGAAGGAGGGGAGAGCGGACGACATTTTCTGCCAGATTTTTAGTGTTTTTTCCTAAAAGGCACCAGAGATGTTATTTTATCTCTGAGGCTACAGTCACGTGACATTCGCACAGTTGTCTTGCCCCCAAGGGACACTCGTTTACATGGATCCCCCATAGAGATGAGTGTAAGGAGAAATCCATAAAATTGGACAAAAATAGAACATGACCTATATTTTGTTGTAATTACAACGGACCCTCAACAGTTATGTGACTAGCCCATTGAATTTATTGCTACTGTGTGATGTCCACGTGAATATAGCATAAGATGTGGTTTCACTAGGATATGCCATCCTTTATGATCGCGGGGACCTGAACTCTGGGACCCTCACCATGACTGAGCAATAAAGGTTCTGCAGGTGATATCTGTGACCTCTGGCACCTGCACCTTCCAACAGTCACAGTCGTTGTGTTTCCCATCCTCTCTGCTCATCCCCTTCCTTGCTGCTTCCCCTGCCCACTTCTACGTCTGTGAAGCTGTCTCTAGTCTCTGTCTCTGATGTCTTGACAATCCGACTTGATACTTGACGTCATCCCTGGCTGTTCTGTGTCCTGCCTGATACCTGTTTCTGACCTCTGCTAGTTCCTGACCACCACACCTTTGCTGCCTTGCTGTTCTTCACCATGTTCAGATTTTTCCCACCTCAACCTTTGATGGGGACCTAGATTACTTTCTTGCCTACCCCCTGATACTTTGCATTGGTGTCTTTTTGCTGGTACTGACCTGGTTGTGTCCCAAAGCAAACCAGGGAAGCTACTAAGACAACGCCCTTAGGCTTTGGGTCACATCTGCGTTCGGGCCATTCCATTTGCTTATCCACATGAACTATGCGGAGAGAAAAGTCCTGCACTTTTCTCTCCGCATTTTTTGTACGGAAACCGAGCAGAAACCACATGGACATTATAGTCTATGGGGTCCGCAGGTTTCCTTAGGTAACCGCTTTTTTATGTGCATAGGTTTCCCCAGGTGGACTCCCTGAATGGAAACCCGGACGCAGATGTGAACCGGGTCTTAGGAGTGGCCCAAAACCAAACTGGTTTGGTGGCCAGCTGTGCGTGGAATTGGGTTGCCCTACAGTTTCTAGTACTGCAAGTGGCCGGGTGCACTGGAAACCCCATCATAAGATGTTTGTATATTTATAAGCAATATGCAATCCCTTGTGATGGAACATAGAAATACAACTTAAAAATCAAGCTAGTAACTGTTGTTGGAACAAGAGTGCAC
Organism: Leptodactylus fuscus; assembly: GCF_031893055.1. Lineage (NCBI taxonomy): Eukaryota > Metazoa > Chordata > Amphibia > Anura > Leptodactylidae > Leptodactylus > Leptodactylus fuscus. The sequence continues at coordinate 83,120,335 of NC_134272.1, forward strand.
TTGCCACGTATCTTGTGTCAATGGCCAGCTGTACAATGCAGCTGAAATTCTATAATGGACGGCTTCTTACTGAACTGCATTATGGAATATTTACATTTCTATTTTCCACATCAAACTACTATCACGAGTTTCGGTACTATATTCGTTTCAGCACCCAATATGCTAATTAGGCTCCCTACTAGTAGGTGGATGGGTCCTGGATACAGTAGACAAGCCTGGTTGGACAGTGTCAGAAATCTCTGCATCACGCCCCCTTGTGAGACCACCCACATGACAGTAGAGACGTACTTGGCCTATCAGCCACCAATACTAAATATATTGATTACTCAGGATGGGGAGGGGGCACTAGAGAAAATTTTCCAACTGCTCCAGAATAAGTGAATCGCATCCATCAAAGGTTGCAAAGAACCTGAATTGGTGGAGGTGGTGAAAGATCCTCTTTAAAGATTGCTACAATGTGTCAGAGATGTACAGAATTGTAACCTTTTCTCAAATATTCCAGCTCCTGTAAGTCGTGAAGTATCGGTTACAGCGATCATTAATGATGCTTAAAGAAAATAGCTTGTTCTCCAAATATTCAACCACTGAAATGTCCTCAGCTCTCCAGATGTAGACAATCTGTATGAAAAATGTGCATTCATGTTCCACCGTTTTTAGATTTGCTTCTGTAACGTTTTCTTTTTTATTTTGAACCATTCCTGTTCCATCCACATATTCCGCAGATTTAGCGGAGTGATAGGTTTTATCAGAACTCAAACATCAAATGTTACATAATGTCCATACGTCGGAACCCAGAGATCTAGTATTGATGATTTGTCCTATTAGAAACTGGATAATGAGAAATGACAGTCCTCGGAACATATTAATTGGATTTTCAATACAGGATTATAGGGATGGCCATCTTGTCTGAGTTGACAATATTCAGAAATATGCTTTACACTCCCCACATGAATTACAGGAAAATACAGTTGGTGATGTTGTTTGATGTGAGAGTGTTGTGGGCATGCTCTGTGACCTGTGCAGAGGTCATTGTACAGTAACGGAGGGAAGAGTTAAGTTGCAACCAATTGTGAATGGTGAAAAATACATCTCCACTTATCTGGCTCTCCTACAGAAAACAGGAAGTCTCAGCATATTATTTAACTTAGTGGTCAGAGTCAGAACTACAGCAGTTTCAGAATTTTTTTTCAAACATAGAAACACAGAACACAGAAAATTCTTCAAAAATCTGTTTAACGAGAAACTTGATTCAAAAATAGGTCAAGAATTGTTGTGTCTTTTATCGAACTACAACCTCCAGCAAACCCTTCCAGTCCATCCACGGAGCCAAATCAATCATCGCCGGAAAATACAGACTAAAACCTCCAGACTGACCTGCCGTAATCCAACAATTCCAAAATCTCTTTAAATCTCATTACGAAACAGAGTTTTGATTTGTTCCCATCCCAGGACTGATCAGAAGAGTTTAATCTCCACATTTCCGACAATATCTCCGCTCCACGAATAGATGAAGAAGAACTGCAAGGGGCTGAGGAACAGTTCATCTCAACTTATATGTAGCACAAACCTACGCGCGAGGTACCTGTTGAGATCGCCATACGTGCCCTCCAGCAAAAACAATAATTAGTAGTTCTTAGTCCCAGGCGTCCTGCGCCAATGCGATGATACGTACGAATCACAAAGATCGCTGCAGCACCCAACCACGCGCGGCACAGCTGGAGTTGTTTATGCTCATTCAATTTTTAATGCACCAATCAGATATTTTGATAAGGGCACCGAGCCCCAGAGAGGTTTGGAGAAGCGATCAAGGTTCCGATTAATAAGGGAAAATATCAAGTTCTGGAATTCAGCTTCCCCGCAGATCTCAATAAAAGTCTTTGAGGAAATGATTAGAGAGACGCGGCACATCTGGGAAGCTCGCAAGGTACAGACGTTCTCACCTAGCCGCTGCCGCACTGACACTAATTTGAGGCTCATTTATCCACTTGTTTATCCGGCTGCCAAGATTTCAGAATTTTGGCCTCCTTTACATACATACGCCAGGAGTTTCCAGTATTCTTGTTGGTGTTTTTTAATCCTTGTCACATTTTAGACGTACGTTTTTTTTTTTTATGGTGTTGTTCAGGTCCTATGGAGAAGCCATAAAAATGATATAGACTCGGATAATGCGGAAACAAAATGCAAAAGTATAAAAAAAAAAAACACTAAAACTTCATGAATACAACAGTGAAACAGTGACGTGATAAATGTTTTTCTAACATCCGTCATGCAGGTTTCTAGAACAATGGAAGTCAAGGTTGGGTCAAGATTAGAACCGGGTTCGCTCCGAATATTCCAAATTGTTCATTGTTTTTACGAAACCAAACATATGGAAATTATACTCTCTCTTCAGAGCCGAGATTATGATAGGTGGAGACTCAGGGGAGGTGACAAAAAAAACCCTAAACATTCATACTCACCTTTCGTTACCACTCTTGGGCGTTTTTGCAGTGTCACAGTGTCTACTGTGATGTCTCCAGCCCAGGTTCAGCACTGAGGCATGTGATTGGAGCTCGGCAGTGACTTGTCCACACCAAATGCTCAGCAAACCCATGTGACTGATGGTGGCCCAATCACAGACCTCATCCGTGACTCCAGGGTCGATAAAATCACAGAAGAGCGCTGGATGTCACAAGAAAAAGGCTAGTTGCCACGAGAAGGCCCAAGAGAGGTAATGGAAAGTGAGTCTGAAAGACTGTTATACACTATGTTTTATAGATAGGTTCCTAGGAGCCCTGACAGTGTTCTACACTATGTTTTATAGATAGGTTCCTAGGAGCCCTGACAGTGTTCTACACTATGTTTTATAGATAGGTTCCTAGGAGCCCTGACAGTGTCATACACTATGTTTATAGATAGGTTCCCAGGAGCCCTGACAGTGTCATACACTATGTTTATAGATAGGTTCCTAGGAGCCCTGACAGTGTCATACACTATGTATTATAGATAGGTTCCTAGGAGCTCTGACAGTGTCATACACTATGTGTTATAGATAGGTTCCTAGGAGCCCTGACAGTGTTCTACACTATGTTTTATAGATAGGTTCCTAGGAGCCCTGACAGTGTTCTACACTATGTTTTATAGATAGGTTCCTAGGAGCCCTGACAGTGTTCTACACTATGTTTTATAGATAGGTTCCTAGGAGCCCTGACAGTGTCATACACTATGTTTATAGATAGGTTCCCAGGAGCCCTGACAGTGTCATACACTATGTTTATAGATAGGTTCCCAGGAGCCCTGACAGTGTCATACACTATGTATTATAGATAGGTTCCTAGGAGCCCTGACAGTGTCATACACTATGTATTATAGATAGGTTCCTAGGAGCTCTGACAGTGTCATACACTATGTTTTATAGATAGGTTCCTAGGAGCCCTGACAGTGTCATACACTATGTATTATAGATAGGTTCCTAGGAGCTCTGACAGTGTCATACACTATGTTTTATAGATAGGTTCCTAGGAGCCTTGACAGTGTTCTACACTATGTTTTATAGATAGGTTCCTAGGAGTCCTGACAGTGTCATACACTATGTTTTATAGATAGGTTCCTAGGAGCCCTGACAGTGTCATACACTATGTATTATAGATAGGTTCCTAGGAGCCCTGACAGTGTCATACACTATGTTTTATAGATAGGTTCCTAGGAGCCCTGACAGTGTTATACACTATGTTTTATAGATAGGTTTCTAGGAGCCCTGACAATGTCCTACACTATGTGTTATAGATAGGTTTCTAGGAGCTCTGACAGTGTCATACACTATGTTTTATAGATAGGTTCCTAGGAGCCCTGACAGTGTTCTACACTATGTTTTATAGATAGGTTCCTAGGAGCTCTGACAGTGTTCTACACTATGTTTTATAGATAGGTTCCTAGGAGCCCTGACAGTGTTCTACACTATGTTTTAGAGATAGGTTCCTAGGAGCCCTGACAGTGTCATACACTATGTTTATAGATAGGTTCCCAGGAGCCCTGACAGTGTCATACACTATGTTTATAGATAGGTTCCTAGGAGCCCTGACAGTGTCATACACTATGTATTATAGATAGGTTCCTAGGAGCTCTGACAGTGTCATACACTATGTTTTATAGATAGGTTCCTAGGAGCCCTGACAGTGTTCTACACTATGTTTTATAGATAGGTTCCTAGGAGTCCTGACAGTGTAATACACTATGTTTTATAGATAGGTTCCTAGGAGCCCTGACAGTGTCATAAACTATGTATTATAGATAGGTTCCTAGGAGCCCTGACAGTGTCATACACTATGTTTTATAGATAGGTTCCTAGGAGCCCTGACAGTGTCATACACTATGTTTTATAGATAGGTTCCTAGGAGCCCTGACAGTGTCCTACACTATGTGTTATAGATAGGTTTCTAGGAGCCCTGACAGTGTCATACACTATGTATTATAGATAGGTTCCTAGGAGCCCTGACAGTGTTATACACTATGTTTTATAGATAGGTTCCTAGGAGTCCTGACAGTGTCATACACTATGTATTATAGATAAGTTCCTAGGAGCCCTGACAGCGTTATACGCTATGTTTTATAGATAAGTTCCCAGGAGCCCTGACAGCGTTATACGCTATGTTTTATAGATAGGTTCCTAGGAGCCCTGACAGTATCATACACTATGTATCATAGATAGGTTGTGCTTTTCACTCCTCTTCTGCTGTGTTATTCATTTTTGTCTCCCTCACATAAATTACCACACTGCATTTTTCAAAAATGTTAAAGTTTTTTAAAATCTAACTTTTTCATGGATTTCCACGGGATGGGGGGGGGGGGGGGGAGGAAGGGGGGTGTTTGGTGGGTATTGGAGAAAGAATTGTAAAATGTAACCATTTTATTTTGTTGCATTTCTTTAAAATCACTTACAAATGCAGTTTGTTTGTCTTTTTCTTTTTGGGGGGGGGGGGTTTGCAAAAAATTTAATTCACTTCTGTATTTTTTACAACCATATCATTTTGTGCCAATAGCCGCAGTAGTGCTAAATATCACAGGGATAGGCTGGCTCAGTATTTCACGTAACACTGACTTGTGAAGACTGATGAAGGTCCCAGTGACCACCACCTATGATATGGGACAGGTCTTTGTGAACATTTTGTGAAGTGATTCTCATGTAAAGAAGGTGGCAAGAGGGCGGAGTATAATTATATATTCTAATGAGCCTAAGGTTGAGTTGAAAGAAAGTTCATGAATAAATAAAAGGAGATGTTCTGCATTTCAGTGAATTTGTGTGGAAACTCCTTTGATGGCTAAAAACTTTTTGAAGCTTCTTCTCCATGGGGTAAGAATCAGCATCATGGTGCTAATGTTATCTCATGGAGGTTCCTGTGCTATCAGATGTAGGCCAGTGCATAACATGTATCAGGACCCCTCCTCAAACCTAATGCAGACTTGATAATTGGATATGTATCTGTCACAATCTCGTGTGGTTCCTGTCTTCAGTACTGCAATTTTTGTAATCCGATGGTCATACTAAAAACATGCTATGTACTGTCGTAGAGTTTACAGATCTTCCTCCACCACCATCCCCATCTTTCTCTTGTGTTTGTCATGTTGTTTTGGTGCAATTTTCATCACCACTATACAACTGCACAATACAATGGAGCATGTCACTAGTTGAATCCCAATTTTGTATGCACTATACGTCCACATATCCATATAGCTCTAAAGTATTCTAAGGAAGCCCTATTAGGACAGTACAAGCTTGGACCATAATGGTGCCATGTGCATGAGGCTTAACAATCCCAATACCTTTCACCACCACTAGCTCCAACTTGCATCCGTCAACAGTCAACGCTCCAATGATTCCACTGTTGTTGGAATTTTTTCTCTAGCCCTCACCATACCTGAGCAATCCTTTCTGTTAGTTTCAGCACAATAATATTCTCTACTAGCATGTGGGCGGTCCTAGGCTACAGTAGAAACACAGGGACCGCCCACTTGATTTCAGAGAGTATGATTGTGTTGAAACTAACTGCAACCATTGCTCAGGAATGGTGGGGGCTAGAGAAAAGATTCCAACTGTGCTGGAATCAGCGGAGCAGCAATTATAGAAGAATGACAAGAGCTAGAGTTGGGGGACTTGGTAAAAAGTTCCCTTTAAGGGCTATGGATATGACATAATATAACAAAATTCACTATAGTCACCATCTAGTTCCAGCACCGCTGCTTTCGTAGTCCTTGTTGGTCCTGCAATGATGACATCATATACATCAAAGATAGGCAACCGTCAGCTGTCCAAGTTTAAAACTACATCTATCAGCATGCATACTTGTTCTGCTGTTCTTCCATGGAAGTGAATGGAGCATGCTGGGAGTTGTAGTTTCACATCAACTGGAGTGCTGAGGGTTGCTGAGCCCTGATATACATCATTCACATGACTGTTAGGGCCCGTGCACACGATGTAACACAGTGCTCATTCTGACACTTAAACACGTGTCAGAGTCAGCGCTTCAGACCAGAATCCCATTGAGTTCAATGGGTTCCGTCTTAGGCGCGCTACACATTGAAACCAATAGGAGGGTTTTTAACCCATTGACTTCAATGCGTTACGTGTGTTAAACGGAAGTAAATGGGATTCTGTTTTGAAATGCTGACTCTGACATGTGTTTACGTGTCAGAATGAGCGCCACGTTACATCGTGTGCATGGACCCTTACATTGAATTAATGGCATCTATAGTGATCCTTCTGAGGATTCAAGGATTATCAAGAGTGGTGTATTAGATGCCCCCCATTGCATCTAGAGGAGAATATCTCCCTAATACAGTACTATATGGAGGCACCATATGGCAGCATTCTGTAGTACGGTGCTATAAGGACTCCAAGTGCCCCCCTACAGGCTCTGCACATACGGCTCTGCCCTGTACATGGGGTCTAATTTGGAGAATAGTAGCAATGTCGGTATCGGCGCCCCCTTAAGCTTTCACTGCAAATTCCACTTGAATTCCATGTATAGAAGTTGATGAATAATCAGTCGTAACAAAAGCACCTTCTAAATGATACCGTAAAAATAAAAGAGTGTTGTATCGGGGGAGGTGGGGGAGGTATACGGCAATTACCGGAAATTAAGGTAAGTTATCCGCTGTCTATAATTACCTTTATTGATGTTATGATTGAAAGCACAAATATAGTAAATTACGTGGATGGCTCGCCACTACGGAATATTACAGAAACGCTCATTTATCTCTTTTAACCTTTATCTAGAACAGACTATAAATTTGTATGCAAATGATGCCGATGATCAGACGCTATCTCCCCGGCTCGCTTGATGCAGACGACTAAATCTTTTTTTTTTTTATTTTTTCCCTGCTGAGTCCTATTAAACTGTCCAGTACATCTAAAAGGTGTTGAATTTACCGGACTGAAAAGGCAACTCTTTCGCCCGCGACGAAAGAAAAAAATAAAAATATACGATCAAACGCAACATGTAACAGTCGTAAAACATACATGAAAATTGATACATAAATTCAAAAAAATTCGGAAAAGTTTTTGCAATTAATATTATTACGGCGAGGTGAGTGACCGGCGGCGCCTTCCTTTACTATGTAAATTTTAGGTATACAAAGATGGAGAGCTTTTATTTCAGAAATATGCCCCAGGGCCATAGTACCAGGCGTTCGGGAAGATTTCTGGTTTGGTATTAAATAAATAGTTGTTAAGAGATCACATGAAGATGTGTCTCAGAAGATGAAAAGCCGGCCGGGCTGAATAATTTATTGTGATGCAATATTTTCTAGAAGTCAAATTAAGAAGACAAAAATGTAGCAGTGTGCAAATGTTTGGTCTAAGAAAGGCATTTATAATGCGGTATCTTAGAATATGCATGAGACGAGTTCTTGAGCTAAAGCCATTAACTTGGAGAAAGTTGGCAGTGGGAGTTGAGCGGATTTTCGCTGTGGAGTCGACGCACACATTTGCTCGACCACAAGAACACTGAACGCTGGAATTATATCGTGTAAACAGCGCTTGTCTTTTCAATCTTTTTTTTTTTCTTTTTGCTGAGTTAAAGGAAAATTATACAGAAGCTTATATAGAATAGTAGTTTCTAGAATGTATAGAGTCTTAGGAGGTCTAAGTACCACCCACTGTGTCCACGTGGCTTCTTGTGACTATTACTATTAGGCACTACCCACTGTGTTCATGTGACTTCCTGTGACTGTTAGTATTAGGGACCACCCACTGTGTCCAAGCAACTAACTGTGACCATTAGAGATAGGCACCACCCCCTGTGTCCACGTAAATCCTGTGACTGTTACTATTAGGCACCACCCCTATGTCCATGTGACTTCCTGTGACTGTTACTACTAGGCACCACCCCTATGTCCATGTGACTTCCTGTGACTGTTACTACTAGGCACCACCCCTATGTCCATGTGACTTCCTGTGACTGTTACTATTAGGCACCACCCCTATGTCCATGTGACTTCCTGTGACTGTTACTATTAGGCACCACCCCTATGTCCATGTGACTTCCTGTGACTGTTACTATTAGGCACCACCCCTATGTCCATGTGACTTCCTGTGACTGTTACTATTAGGCACCACCCCTATGTCCATGTGACTTCCTGTGACTGTTACTATTAGGCACCACCCCTATGTCCATGTGACTTCCTGTGACTGTTACTACTAGGCACCACCCCTATGTCCGTGTGACTTCCTGTGACTGTTACTACTAGGCACCACCCCTATGTCCGTGTGACTTCCTGTGACTGTTACTATTAGGCACCACCCCTATGTCCGTGTGACTTCCTGTGACTGTTACTATTAGGCACCACCCCTATGTCCGTGTGACTTCCTGTGACTGTTAGTATTAGGCACCACCCCTATGTCCATGTGACTTCCTGTGATTGTTACTATTAGGCACCACCCCTATGTCCATGAGATTTTATCTGACTGTTAGTATTAGGCACCACCCACTGTGTCCACATTACTACCTGTGACTGTTACTATTAGGTACTGCCCACTGTGTCCACGTGACTTCCTGTGACTGGTAATATTAGGCACCACCCACTGTATCCACATGACTTCCTGTGACACCACCACTTCCTGTATTAGACGCCACCCACTGTGTCCATGCAATTCCCTGTGACCATTAGTGTTAGGGATCACCCCCTGTGTCCATGTGGCTTCCTGTGACTGCATTAGGCATTACCCATTGTGTTCACAGGTCTTTTTGTGACTGTTAGTATTAGGCACCACCCCGTGTCCAAATGACTTCCTACGTCCATTAATGTTAGTCTCCACCACCTGTGTCCATGTAACTTTCTGTGACTGTATTAGGCACCACCCATTATGTCCACGTAACTTCTTATAATTGTTAGCATTAGGCATCACCCCCTATGTCAATGTGACCTCTTGTGACTTTTAGTATTAGGCACCACCCGTTGTGTTCGCATGACTTGCCATGGCTGTATTAGGCACCATCCCTAATGTCTATACACCCTTCTGTGACTGTTTGTATTAGGCAACTTCCCCTGTGTCCACATGACTTCCTGTGACTGTATTAGGCACCACCCATTGTGTCCATGTCACTTCCTGTGACTGTTAGTATTAGACACCCCCATTGTGTCCATGCAACTTCCTGTCACCTTTACTATTAGGCACCACCCCTTGTGTCAATGTGACCTCTTGTGACTTTTAGTATTAGGCACCACCCACTATGTCCACATGACTTCCCATAAATGTATTAGGCACCATCCCAATTGCCTATAGGGGTGTCTGTGACTGTTTGTATTAGGCAATTCCCCCTGTTTCCACGTGACTTCCTGTGTCTTCACCCTTAAGGTCTTGTCTTATATCTTCCTTGATATCATTTGCTCCAAGGTTCTGTGATCAGGCCATAGAGGTTATGTGGGACACATCAACATCATGATGTTTTGACCCAAGCGAGATGACATTGGTGTGCCCCATGTGATTGGTGACGTTGGAGAGGACACCAGTAGCCCGGACGCCCAGGACTGAGGAAAGGTGAGTATCAGCGTCTTTTATATTGTCTGCACCTTCCCCAGGCCTCCACTTATTATACTCGGGGGCCCTATTTTGAGCTGCCCCCCCCCCCATGGCTCACAGTACATCTACTATCACTAGATGGGTTGACTGGTCAAGATAGGAAATAATTTCTCCTCCGGCAGTGTGTGTGAAGGCAGATGATATATTTTAGGTTAAGATACGGCGAACAAATGATCTAACACCTGCAAGAGTCGGCTGTTTTATCCTTCTGCACATCGTTATATGGAACAAGCTACCGATCAGTCATTGGGTCCGTCCTGGGGAGAACAGGTTGTGATGTTAACAGTGTGTGAACTCGGCAAGATGCATGTGTTCTGCATGCGGTCTAGCCCGCTAGTATGGAGGTGGTAAACATCTGAGACATCCAGCCGATCGCACAGCTCTTATTTGCTAATAGTACCGGAGCTAGAGATTTCCTATTCCTCTGTTGGCTTTTTATTTGTTCGCCTTTTTTTGCTAACCATAATAAATGGCATAATCTCCAGGGCCTAGAGAGCGAGAAACAATCAAAAGGGAAAAAAATACAGAAAAATAGTACAAAATATAACTCAGGAAATCAAAACCTCAACGTATTTCTCATGTAAATAAATGCAAAATTCTGTGCTAATTTATACCAATAAGAATGTGTTATTATAGTAGTCAGGGCGCTTGTTCTCATCCCTTGTATATAGAGAAGGCAGTTACTTAGACTGCACCTTTATAGGCCAATCTTAAGTCATAATCCATTGGGATACAATGTGCCAAATTTATTGAAGGTTTCTTTGCCATGAACATAACCAGGTATAAACCTGTAAACAATCAAAATGGAAACATTTTTGCAAATAAGTAAATAAAAATGTAGCAAAGTTTTACAGATTTTTTTTCTAAGGCTAGGTTCATATCTGCAGATGGGTCCGCTGGTGACTGTGGGTAACCAACCTATTTGGGTTCAGCTCTATGTCCTTCAGGTCCCTGGAGGACCCTATTGACTGGGGTGTCCGCCAATACTGAAACCAGCGCAGAGAAAAGTCCTTCATGCAGGACTTTTCACTCCACTGATTGGCGCAGTTTCTGCAGCGGAGTCTCCAATGACTGTCAAGGTATACAACCATGAATTCAGGAACTTTATATGGTCCTAATCCCAGCCATGATGTCCTTATTGTGGTCAGGTTATCAGGCATAAGCACCACATGTATGAGAAGATAACCTGACCACAATAAGGACATCATGGCTGGTTATTAGGAAGACACTACATGTATGAGAAGATAACCCGACAACAATGAGGACATCATGGCTGGTTATCAGGAGAGGACACTACATGCATGAGAAGATAACCTGACCACAATAAGGACATCATGGGCTGGTTATCAGGAGGGGACACTACATGTATGAGAAGATAACCCGACAACAATGAGGACATCATGGCTGGTTATCAGGAGGACACTACATGTATGAGAAGATAACCTGACCACAATAAGGACATCATGGCTGGTTATCAGGAGGACACTACATGTATGAGAAGATAACCCGACCACAATAAGGACATCATGGCTGGTTATCAGGAGGACACTACATGTATGAGAAGATAACCCGACCACAATAAGGATATCATGGCTGGTTATCAGGAGGATACTACATGTATGAGAAGATAACCCGACAACAATGAGGACATCATGGCTGGTTATCAGGAGAGGACACTACATGCATGAGAAGATAACCTGACCACAATAAGGACATCATGGGCTGGTTATCAGGAGGGGACACTACATGTATGAGAAGATAACCTGACAACAATGAGGACATCATGGCTGGTTATCAGGAGGACACTACATGTATGAGAAGATAACCTGACCACAATAAGGACATCATGGCTGGTTATCAGGAGGACACTACATGTATGAGAAGATAACCCGACCACAATAAGGACATCATGGCTGGTTATCAGGAGGACACTACATGTATGAGAAGATAACCCGACCACAATAAGGACATCATGGCTGATTATCAGGAGGACACTACATGTATGAGAAGATAACCCGACCACAATAAGGATATCATGGCTGGTTATCAGGAGGACACTACATGTATGAGAAGATAACCTGACCACAATAGGGACATCATGGCTGGTTATCAGGAGGACACTACATGTATGAGAAGATAACCTGACCACAATAAGGACATCATGGCTGGTTATCAGGAGGACACTACATGTATGAGAAGATAACCCGACCACAATAAGGACATCATGGCTGGTTATTTATTTACTTATTTATTTATTTAAAGAGGACCTCTCACCACCTCCACCAACACCAACCCATTCCATCATTCAATATTCCCTGCTCTACTAATTCTGGCGCAGCTGGAATTTTTTCTCTAGCCCCCACCATCCCTGTGCAATTATTTCTATTAATTTCAGCACAATTTTGCTCTGTACTGTCAAGTGGGCGGTCCTACACTGAAGCAGAAAGACAAAGGACCCACCCACCTGACAGCAGAGAGCATAAATGTGCTGAAACTAACAGCAATGATTGCTCGGGAACGGTGGGGGCTAGAGAAAAAATCCAACAGCGCCAGAATCAGCAGACCGTAGTCTATTGAGGGATGCAAAGAGTTAGAGTTGGTGGAGTTGGTGAAAGATCCTCTTTAATCCTCTCTGAGCTGTTTTTCCAGCTGAACAATCCCTTCAAATATTTTTTATACTTGAATGGCAACTAGGAAAAAAAATGCAAAAATAAATAATTGAAAATCAATGCAGCAGAACACAATACTGCCTGGGTTACTATGGAACAGAAGCGGAGAGCTCTCCATGTACACATTTCCCATAGACCCGAATCAGATCTATTAATTAAGCATATTAAACTATTTACACAACATTACATCGTAACATGGTGCATAAGTGAAAATAATTACTGTATTAATGCACACTTGCTTTTGCTGTATTTGCAATCATGCAGAGGCGGTTCTATATATTGCGCTATGGAGCTGGCTATTAAAGGGAAAGCATCTGGGACATACATATAATGCCAACAATGTGAAATTTATTAAAGGGGATTTTCAGGACTTATTAATTGATCACCTATCCTGATTTAAGATCAATGGTGGCGATATCCAGGACCTGTGCGGATCAGCTGTCAGGCGTTCTCTGGGTGTCGCTTCTACTTTACAGGCCATGTGACATCATATTCATTAGTCACATGGCCTGTGCGCAGCTTAGTCCCATTCAAGTGAATGGCCTGAGCTGCAATACCAGGCATGACCACTACACAAATGTACGGCGCTGTGCTTGGTAAGTAATGAACTCACCGAAATACAGTGGCCTCTTCAAAAACCTAATCAGAGAGGGTTCTGGACTTCAGATGATCTCCAAATGAGGACCTGTCCTAAGGATAGGTCATCGATTAGTAAAGCCATTGTCTAGGATTTAGGTTTTTATGGGCATGTGACCGATGGTGGGTCAACAGCTGGCCCCCATACTGATCAGCTGTACAAGGTTGCTTCCACTACCGGTACTATACACAATATGGGGTGGAGGCAGTGTGGTACAGCTCATAGGCTATAAAAACCTAAATTCTGGACAACCCCTTTAACCATGTGAAAAAAAAAGATTCAACCTGGAAACAACTATCTATCTATCTATCTCCTATCTATCTATCTCCTATCTATCATCTATCTATCTATCTATCTATCTATCTATCTATCTATCTATCTCTTATCTATCTATCTATCTATCTATCTCCTATCTATCTATCTCTTATCTATCTATCTATCTATCTATCTCTTATCTATCTATCTATCTATCTATCTATCTATCTCCTATCTATCTATCTATCTATCTATCTCTTATCTATCTATCTATCTCCTATCTATCTATCTATCTATCTATCTATCTCCTATCTATCTATCTATCTATCTATCTATCTATCTATCTATCTATCTATATATCTCCTATCTATCTATCTCTTATCTATCTATCTCTTATCTATCTATCTATCTATCTATCTATCTATCTATCTCCTATCTATCTATCTATCTATCTATCTATCTATCTATCTCCTATCTATCTATCTATCTATCTATCTATCTATCTATCTATCTCCTATCTATCTATCTATCTATCTATCTATCTATCTATCTATCTCCTATCTATCTATCTATCTATCTATCTATCTATCTATCTATCTATCTCCTATCTATCTATCTATCTATCTATCTCCTATCTATCTATCTATCTATCTATCTATCTATCTATCTATCTATCTATCTATCTATCTATATACAGTGACAACTTGGCATTGCCATTTCCCTTGTCCAAACGATTTTCCCCTAAGCAGCCTGACACTGTCAGCCCCATACAGAGAAAGATAACACCCACTTGTTAATTTATAAACACATTTCCAGGAGGAGTTATAGGGGGCCAATGCAATGCAAAGTTCTTAACAATAAGCAAGCGTAGCAATGTAGAAATATCCGCAAGCAATTGTGTTTTTACTTCTTTAAAATAAAACAAAAAACCTCTTGATCACTGACGCAGGTCTGGATCAGAAAAGAAAAATGAAGTTGTACGTTCCTAATCTGAACCTCATGAATAATAGAAGCGTTCCGACCTCGTAATCAATCTAAGCCTGTTATTTCCTCACCGGTGTCATTACGTGGATTTTATTGCCTGTAGAAACTTTATTAAAAAGCTACAAAGACAAGAGATCTCCTTTACCTTCTCCTTACACCGATGGCTAAGATTACCATAACGTGCACCAATGAAGGCCACCAAGGCTGGGCGGGCTGTGTACACGGGGAAGAATACACGGCATAATAGCTACAGTACAGGAGGAATCTGCAAGACAGAGCTCACATGATTTCAGGATTTATTACAAGAGTGACAAAGAAAAAAAAAATTCTGTTGACAAAGAAAATTTTTTTTCTGGTTTAGAGGTGGCCACAAAAATTAACCACTGGTTTTTAGGTAATTTTACGCTGAAATTTAAGAACAGTATTTACAGTGGGGGCAAATAACCATCCAAGTGAAGCTGGGACACTCACACATGGGAGTCATGAGAACATATACGGCTCTCACCACCCCTTGGTATGGGGCGATGGCTATTCCTATACACTCAAGTCTCTCCCTGTAACTGTCCACTTAGTTTGTGTCTTGGTTCTACCCAATACAAAGCAGAAACGGCAGAACACTGGGGGGAAATTTATACAATGGGATGATAAGACTGAGAGACCATGTTTGTGAGAGCACAGAAAACATGCTGAAGAAGTCACAAAAACGTGTAGGTTTAGAAGAAGACTGGGAGACCAAGGATGTTAGAGCACATGGACATACTGATGAAGTCACAAAGATTTGTAGATTTAGAAGAAGACTGGGAAACCAAGGATGCGACAGCATGGAGACTAAACTGATGAAGTCACAAAGACTTGTAGGTTTAGAAGAAGACTGGGAGACCAAAGATGTGAAAGCATGGAGACCAAGCTAATGAAGTCACAAACATTTGTAGGCTTAGAAGAAGACTGAGAGACCAAGGATACGAGAGCATGGAGACCAAGCTGATGAAGTCACAAAGACTTATAGGTTTAGAAGAAGACAGGGACACCAAGGATGTGAGAGCATGGAGACCAAGCTGATGAAGTCATAAAGACTTGTAGGTTTAGAAGAAGACTAAGAGACCAAGGATACGAGAGCATGGAGACCAAGCTGATGAAGTCTTAAAGACTTGTAGGTTTAGAAGAAGACTGGGAGACCAAAGATGTGAAAGCATGGAGACCATAGTGATGAAGTCACATAGATTTGTAGGTTTAGAAGAAGACTTAGACACCAAGGATGCGAGAGCATGGAGACCAAGCTGATGAAGTCTTAAAGACTTGTAGGTTTAGAAGAAGACTGGGAGACCAAAGATGTGAAAGCATGGAGACCAAGCTAATGAAGTCACAAACATTTGTAGGTTTAGAAGAAGACTTAGACACCAAGGATGCGAGAGCATGGAGACCAAGCTGATGAAGTCACAAAGGCTTGTAGGTTTAGAAGAAGACTGGGAGACCAAGGATGCGAGAGCATGGAGACCAAGCTGATGAAGTCAAAAAGACTTGTAGTCAAAGAAAAAGACTAAGAGACCAAGGGATGTTTGAGCACTAAGACATGTTGGCGAAGTCAAAAAGACTTGTAGGTTTAGAAGAAGACTTGGAGACCAAAGATGTGAAAGCATGGAGACCATAGTGATGAAGTCACATAGATTTGTACTTTTAGAAGAAGACATGGAGACCAAGAATGTGAGAGCATGGAGACCAAGCTGATGAAGTCACAAAGACTTGTAGGTTTAGAAGAAGACTTGGAAACCATACTAATGAAGTCACAAAGACCTGTAGTCAAAGAAAAAGACTAAGAGACCAAGGGATGTTTGAGCACTAAGACATGTTGAGTACTTGTAATGTGAATGGCCTTCTGGCTAATCCTATCCACACATTGCAGAAGAAAATTTGCAGTGAAAAAGCTGCATTTTCAAAACCACCTGTGAAAATCGCAGCTTGTGAATTATACCTGTGGAAACGCCGGCATATTCTGTATAGCTATAACAGGGGCAGAAAGTTTGCAATACAAAATTCTGTGACAATGCAATGCATTTCCGCCATGTTTTTTTTCCGTAGCATTTTTTTGCTGTGTTTTGCTACGTGGGGTCTTAGCCTTGAAACATGGAGACCATGCTGATGAAATTACAATGACAGATGAAGAAGGAGAGGTGAAGGATGTGAAGGCATGGATAGACCATGCTGATGAAGCCAAAAGACTTGTAGGTTTACACCAGGGGTAGGGAACCTTTGGCTCTCCAGCTGCTGTGAAACTACAACTCCCAACATGCTCCATTCACTTCCATGGGAGTTGCAAGAACAGCAGAGCAAGTATGCATGCTGGGAGTTGTAGTTTTGCAACAGCTGGAGAGCCGTACGTTCCCTACCCCTGGTTTGGAAGAAGACTGATAGATTTTGCACATTTCACTAAATTTTGGGGCAATGTGAAATTTCCATTTTAGCAGGAACTCTGCTTTGTAATTGTGATATATATGTATATTCTTGTCTTTTTTCTAAAAGGGAAAAATCTTAAGTAGCAACTTCATTATAGGCGCCTACTATATATTACTTAAAGAACCAGCAGCCGGATCATTGCAACATCCCAGGAGCCAACATGCGAGCGTCTCGGCGACACTAAGTGACAGCGCGGACACACCATCCACCAAGACAAGGCTTTTCTATCGGAGGTTGCTGCACTTTACAGAAGTGAAAGGAAACTCTTTGCAAGTTGAACTTTTAAGAAAGCAGAGAAAATCACCATGGAGTATGTGCCGTGGACATATTAAGCTGATTTTAGAAATGGTGCAATTTATGTCACTTTCAAGGATTTTGCATTAATTCAGCGATGCCTTTTACAATTTATAATCTGTGCATGGTTCCCAAATATAATTGAAATATCAACACTAAGCAATATGCCTGCAGGTTCCAATGCTATCAAACACTTCCCATTACATTCTGGCCCAGATTTCTCTGTCCACTAATCTCCTTGCGAATAAACTAAAATTAATGAATTAATCAAAGCTGTGAAAAAAAAGAAGCTATTTTTGGTTGCAAGCGTCAGGATTTTTTTAGGCACACCAAGACTCCAGTGCAGGGGGATGATACACGGTTAATTGTGACAGTATGAGGGAGGTTTGCTAGTTATCTGAAGACATTTGGCGGGTTGGATGAGCCAAGCTGGGAATCTGTTACGCTCATGTCGTTCCTGCTCTTAAGCTTGAGCTTTGCTCTCTAATATAAAAATATCAGCTGTAAACATTACAGGTTATGTATAAAATAATTCAGTCGTCCACTTTTTTGGAGTTATACGTGTTCACAATCTACTTTCCTGTCCGCATGATTCGTGCGGAGATCTGGCGCAAGCACACGGACCCCATTACGGTCTATGGGGTCCGTGCGCTATTACTGCACAGCACTTGCGTTCGGTAGTCCGTTTGAGGGGTCACCATGCGGGATCCCTGAACATAATACTGAATGAAGGGTAAGTTGGAGCTCATGGGTCCCAAATGCTAAATCTGGACCTATTTTGTCCAATTTGGAATGATGTTATATATTATGTGGCAGAGAGACTTTGGGGCCCCTCATAGTCCGGGGGCCAGAAGTGACTGCTACCTCTGCAACACCTATAGCTATGCCCCTGTCCCTTGTGTGAATGAGTGACCACCACTTCATTCACGCCTATAGGACTCGTGCCCTACCACCGTACTCACACAGGGGACCCCCATTCTTGTGTTGACTTGGGGTCACGGTGATCAGACCCCTTGCGATTACTCACTCATCCCCCTATCCAGTGGACAGGAAACAAGTGCTGGTAATCGGAAAGCCCATTTACGTTTTTGGCTCTTTTTGTCTACTTTTGGCCTTTTTAATGCAAAAAACGTGTTGACAATATGATTGGATCTTCTCCTTCACTGACTTCCAATTGTACACAGTACGTTCTGCCGCTTGGCTTCCTACTTTGCAAGTTTAAGAAAGAAAAAACATTCTGAAGCAATCATAATTACACAATCCGCTATTAATGTGGAACAGCGAGGACGAGCGGCCAACGAGCGGCCAAAACAAAGTACAACAAATACACCACCTCTAAGTTCTCAGGAAAAAAAAAAAAGCAGCTATAAATACGCTTCTCAGTTTGAGATATTTCCATCATTTTTAACTATTAATTGTGAAAGTGCTGATACAACAACGGCGGGTTCCTTTTTCTGTACAAAAAAATGCCGATGCTACATCACCAAAATGAGTCACGGACTGGAGAACCTGGTGCCAGAGCGACGGGATCCAGCGGACTGTCCGCACGGTGCTGTTAGCAACAAGACTATCACATAAATCAACATCTTTCACTCTAATAAAAGGGATGATGTTTCAGAAAGGAGAGAAATGGGATTTTTTTCCCCCCTCGAACTTTTATTTTTCTTGGTCTCACATATTTCCAAAATGTGCATGAGAGAATGCTATGTTGGAAAGGGTACAGTCAAGTCTTCCCAAGCTTATGGGGGGCTGCTCTTTCCTTTGAAAAGCTTCCAAAATACTACATGTGCAAACTAGCTGTGAACTAATGAGAGCGCACCAAAGTGCTAGAAGCCTCAAACTGCGGATGAACTGTGTATGGAGAGAGCCCGGGGTGTAATAGGTAACCCTTATATATAGCACAGGCAAGAAGGGTAAGGCCCAGTTCTGCTGCTTCTATATACATACAAGATAAGTACAATGTTAAGCTGGCAAATAAATTACATTACTCATTTCTCCAGAATATGAGTTACATCCTGTATTATACTCCAGAGCTGCGCTCACTATTCTGCTGGTGCAGTCACTGTGTACATACATTACATTACTTATCATGTACTGATCCTGAGTTACATCCTGTATTATACTCCAGAGCTGCGCTCACTATTCTGCTGGTGCAGTCACTGTGTACATACATTACATTACTTATCCTGTATTATACCCCAGAGCTGCGCTCACTATTCTGCTGGTGCAGTCACTGTGTACATACATTACATTACTTATCCTGTATTATACTCCAGAGCTGCGCTCACTATTCTGCTGCTCCAGTCTCTGTGTACATACATTACATTACTTATCCTGTATTATACTCCAGAGCTGCGCTCACTATTCTGCTGGTGCAGTCACTGTGTATATACATTACATTACTTATCATGTACTGATCCTGAGTTACATCCTGTATTATACTCCAGAGCTGCGCTCACTATTCTGCTGGTGCAGTCACTGTGTACATACATTACATTACTTATCATGTACTGATCCTGAGTTACATCCTGTATTATACTCCAGAGCTGCGCTCACTATTCTGCTGGTGCAGTCACTGTGTACATACATTACATTACTTATCCTGTATTATACCCCAGAGCTGCGCTCACTATTCTGCTGGTGCAGTCACTGTGTACATACATTACATTACTTATCCTGTATTATACTCCAGAGCTGCGCTCACTATTCTGCTGGTGCAGTCACTGTGTACATACATTACATTAATTATCCTGAATTATACTCCAGAGCTGCGCTCACTATTCTGCTGGTACAGTCACTGTGTACATACATTACATTACTTATCCTGTATTATACTCCAGAGCTGCGCTCACTATTCTGCTGGTACAGTCACTGTGTACATACATTACATTACTTATCCTGTATTATACTGCAGAGCTGCGCTCACTATTCTGCTGGTGCAGTCACTGTGTACATACATTACATTACTTATCCTGTATTATACTCCAGAGCTGCGCTCACTATTCTGCTGGTGCAGTCACTGTGTACATACATTACATTACTTATCCTGTATTATACTCCAGAGCTGCACTCACTATTCTGCTGGTACAGTCACTGTGTACATACATTACATTACCTATCCTGTATTATACTCCAGAGCTGCGCTCACTATTCTGCTGGTACAGTCACTGTGTACATACATTACATTACTTATCCTTTATTATACTCCAGAGCTGCGCTCACTACTCTGCTGATGCGGTCACTGTGTACATACATTACATTACTTATCCTGTATTATACTCCAGAGCTGCGCTCACTATTCTGCTGGTACAGTCACTGTGTACATACATTACATTACCTATCCTGTATTATACTCCAGAGCTGCGCTCACTATTCTGCTGGTACAGTCACTGTGTACATACATTACATTACCTATCCTGTATTATACTCCAGAGCTGCGCTCACTATTCTGCTGGTACAGTCACTGTGTACATACATTACATTACTTATCCTTTATTATACTCCAGAGCTGCGCTCACTACTCTGCTGATGCGGTCACTCTGTACATACATTATATTACTTATCCTGTATTATACTCCAGAGCTGCGCTCACTATTCTGCTGGTGCAGTCACTGTGCACATACATTACATTACTTCTCCTGTATTATACCCCAGAGCTGCGCTCACTATTCTACTGGTGCAGTCACTGTGTACATACATTACATTACTTATCCTGTATTATACTCCAGAGCTGCGGATGAACTGTGTATGGAGAGAGCCCGGGGTGCAATAGGTAACCCTTATATATAGCACAGGCAAGAAGGGTAAGCCCCAATTCTGCAGCTTCTATATACATACAAGATAAGTACAATGTTGAGCTGGCAAATAAATTACATTACTCATTTCTCCAGAATATGAGTTACATCCTGTATTATACTCCAGAGCTGCGCTCACTATTCTGCTGGTGCAGTCACTGTGTACATACATTACATTACTTATCCTGTATTATACTCCAGAGCTGCGCTCACTATTCTGCTGGTACAGTCACTGTGTACATACATTACATTACTTATCCTGTATTATACCCCAGAGCTGCGCTCACTATTCTGCTGGTGCAGTCACTGTGTACATACATTACATTACTTCTCCTGTATTATACTCCAGAGCTGCGCTCACTATTCTGCTGGTGCAGTCACTGTGTACATACATTACATTACTTATCCTTTATTATACTGCAGAACTGCGCTCACTATTCTGCTGGTGCAGTCACTGTGTACATACATTACATTACTTATCCTGTATTATACTCCAGAGCTGCGCTCACTATTCTGCTGGTGCAGTCACTGTGTACATACATTACTTATCCTGTATTATACTCCAGAGCTGCGCTCACTATTCTGCTGGTGCAGTCACTTTGTACATACATTACATTACTTATCCTGTATTATACTCCAGAGCTGCGCTCACTATTCTGCTGGTGCAGTCACTGTGTACATACATTACATTACTTATCCTGTATTATACTCCAGAGCTGCGCTCACTATTCTGCTGGTACAGTCACTGTGTACATACATTACATTACTTATCCTGTATTATACTCCAGAGCTGTGCTCACTATTCTGCTGGTGCAGTCACTGTGTACATACATTACATTACTTATCCTGTATTATACTCCAGAGCTGCACTCACTATTCTGCTGGTACAGTCACTCTGTACATACATTACTTATCCTGTATTATACTCCAGAGCTGCGCTCACTATTCTACTGGTGCAGTCACTGTGTACATACATTACATTACTTATCCTGTATTATACTCCAGAGCTGCGGATGAACTGTGTATGGAGAGAGCCCGGGGTGCAATAGGTAACCCTTATATATAGCACAGGCAAGAAGCGTAAGCCCCAATTCTGCAGCTTCTATATACATACAAGATAAGTACAATGTTGAGCTGGCAAATAAATTACATTACTCATTTCTCCAGAATATGAGTTACATCCTGTATTATACTCCAGAGCTGCACTCACTATTCTGCTGGTACAGTCACTGGACACTTACATTACTTATCCTGTATTATACTCCAGAGCTGCGCTCACTATTCTGCTGGTGCAGTCACTGTGTACATACATTACATTACTTATCCTGTATTATACTCCAGAGCTGCGCTCACTATTCTGCTGGTACAGTCACTGTGTACATACATTACATTACTTATCCTGTATTATACTCCAGAGCTGCGCTCACTATTCTGCTGGTGCAGTCACTGGACACATACATTATATTACTTATCCTGTATTATACTCCAGAGCTGCGCTCACTATTCTGCTGGTGCAGTCAATGTGTACATACATTATATTACTTATCCTGTATTATACTCCAGAGCTGCACTCACTATTCTGCTGGTACAGTCACTGTGTACATACATTACATTACTTATCCTGTATTATACTCCAGAGCTGCGCTCACTATTCTGCTGGTGCAGTCACTGTGTACATACATTACATTACTTATCCTGTATTATACTCCAGAGCTGCGCTCACTATTCTGCTGGTGCAGTCACTGTGTACATACATTACATTACTTATCCTGTATTATACTCCAGAGCTGCGCTCACTATTCTGCTGATGCAGTCACTGTGTACATAATTACATTACTTATCCTGTATTATACTCCAGAGCTGCGCTCACTATTCTGCTGGTCCAGTCTCTGTGTACATACATTACATTACTTATCCTGTATTATACTCCAGAGCTGCGCTCACTATTCTGCTGGTGCAGTCACTGTGTACATACATTACATTACTTCTCCTGTATTATACTCCAGAGCTGCGCTCACTATTCTGCTGGTGCAGTCACTGTGTACATACATTACATTACTTCTCCTGTATTATACTCCAGAGCTGCGCTCACTATTCTGCTGGTACAGTCACTGTGTACATACATTATATTACTTATCCTGTATTATACTCCAGAGCTGCGCTCACTATTCTGCTGGTGCAGTCACTGTGCACATACATTACATTACTTCTCCTGTATTATACTCCAGAGCTGCGCTCACTATTCTGCTGGTACAGTCACTGTGTACATACATTACATTACTTATCCTGTATTATACTCCAGAGCTGCGCTCACTATTCTGCTGGTGCAGTCACTGTGCACATACATTACATTACTTATCCTGTATTATACTCCAGAGCTGCGCTCACTATTCTGCTGGTCCAGTCTCTGTGTACATACATTACATTACTTATCCTGTATTATACTCCAGAGCTGCGCTCACTATTCTGCTGGTGCAGTCACTGTGTACATACATTACATTACTTGTCCTGTATTATACTCCAGAGCTGCGCTCACTATTCTGCTGGTGCAGTCACTGTGTACATACATTACATTACTTCTCCTGTATTATACTCCAGAGCTGCGCTCACTATTCTGCTGGTGCAGTCACTGTGTACATACATTACTTATCCTGTATTATACTCCAGAGCTGCGCTCACTATTCTGCTGGTACAGTCACTGTGTACATACATTACATTACTTATCCTGTATTATACTCCAGAGCTGCGCTCACTATTCTGCTGGTGCAGTCACTGTGTACATACATTACTTATCCTGTATTATACTCCAGAGCTGCGCTCACTATTCTGCTGGTGCAGTCAATGTGTACATACATTATATTACTTATCCCCTATTATTATAGATCTGACTCCTGAGTAGTGGTCCCTTTTCTTTTTCCACTAGCCATATTCTGGGCTCTCTAGTTTGCACTGTTGTCTGAGATTATAGGCCATGGACAATATCTACAAGGACCTTGCATGTTCTCCCAATATTTGTATGGGTTGATGTGAGGACTTCTCTATAGAAACATATCCTACTTGTATATATGGTAATAGATTGTTTGTAACCTAACCCCTCCCCCACCATACACAAGCATTATACCAGTACACTAATTCTTAAAATATTCCTAGCGAGTAATCTCAAAACTTTATCAGTCGGTATCACAACCCTGCTATAGACGGGGACGCAGAGCGGGTAGGTGGGCGTGCGGCTAACAGTTTGCATATTAGATGTGCATTTTCTATAGATGGGAAAACCCGCAACGTTCTGGTTTCTGGCAGCATAACAATAATAATAGTAAAAAAAACTCAATCAGCTCAATTTGCTGTCCGAGAGTTTTTGTGATAGTAAAGGTCACACAGGAACATGTGTGGGTCAGACAGCGCAACGCATCATGTAATCCAGGAGTCAGCTTATGTGCCATATGTATGTATGGTGCGGGGAATGAATGTCTCATATGTGTGGGCTCTGCGGTGTCATCATCATCATCGCTCCGACCGATTTCTGTCTTTCCTATTACTCTATGGAAGGAATCACAGAGGCTGCCAGGGGTAGTGTACCTAGTGATTGTCAGCTCACGTGGGCCGGCCCTATTCTTAGTGAGTCTGCAGTTAGCTGAGTTAGGTTTCCTTTTCTTGTGGTTGATCAAAGCGATCAGATTATTATCAGAGATACAAGAGTTTGTATCTAAAATGTATATACTGTATATATTTGTTGCCTGTGCCAAATGTTTGTCTCATGGTGAAGCTCAGCACTTTTAGGGTATGTTCACATGGCGGAAAGCTCAGTTTCTGGTTCACGTTGCATTTGGTAATCCGTTTGGGGAGTCCGCATGGAGACACCCATCCCCCCCCCTCCCCCCCCCGAATGCACTGGCAAGTAGTGCGCAGTGAAAGCACACAGACTCCATAGACTATAATGGGGTCCGTGTGCTTGCCGTGAGATCTTCGCCTGCACGAGTCATGCAGTCAAGAAAGTAGATTGTGAAGTGCTTTTCTGTCGGCATGTTCCGTGCAGAGATCTCGCGGCAAACACACGGACCCCATTATAGTCTATGGGTCCGTGTGCTTTCACTGCTCACCAGTGCATTTGGTAGTCCGTTTAGGGGGGTCCCAATGCGGACTCCCCCGAACGGATTACCAAACGCAGATGTGATCCAACCCTAAGAAAGCAGCCACATTTTTACATTATAATTTTTCGTCCTCCTACCATTCCATACAATATTTTAGCATCAGTGGCGCAACTAGGAATGGCGGGGCCCCGAGGCGAACTTTTGACATGCCCCCCCCCCTCCCGACACCGAAGACCTCGACTGACCCCCTGCTACGCATTCCTGCGCGCTATATTATGTCCCTTAGTGGCCCCTGCACACGGTATTATCCCCCATAGTGGCCCGTGCACACAGTATTGTACCCCATAGTGGCCCCTGCACACAGTATTATCCCCATAGTGGTCCCTGCACACAGTATTACACCCTTTAGCGACCCCTGCACACAGTATTTTGTCACTTAGTGGCGCCTGCACACAGTATTATGCCCCTTAGTGGCCCCTGCACACAGTATTATGTCCCTTAGTGGCCCCTGCACACAGTATTATGTCCCATAGTGGCCCCTGCACACAGTATTATATCCCATAGTGGCCCCTGCACACAGTATTATGTCCCATAGTGGCCCCTGCACACAGTATTATGCTCCATAGTGGCCCCTGCACACAGTATTATGTCCCATAGTGGCCCCTGCACACAGTATTATGTCCCTTAGTGACCCCTGCACACAGTATTATGCCCCATAGTGGCCCCTGCACACAGTATTATGTCCCATAGTGGCCCCTGCACACAGTATTATGTCCCATAGTGGCCCCTGCACACAGTATTATCCCCCATAGTGGCCCCTGCATACAGTATTATCCCCCATAGTGGCCCCTGCACACAGTATTATACCCCATAGTGGCCCCTGCACACAGTATTATGCCCCATAGTGGCCCCTGCACACAGTATTATGTCCCATAGTGGCCCCTGCACACAGTATTATCCCCCATAGTGGCCCCTGCATACAGTATTATCCCCCATAGTGGCCCCTGCACACAGTATTATACCCCATAGTGGCCCCTGCACACAGTATTATGCTCCATTGTGGACACCCATAAGCAATTATTACACTCTGGGGTCTTTTCAGACCCCAGAGTATAATAATCGGAGACCCCGGGGGAGAAAAACATAAAAAAAACTCTGTTACTCATCCATCTCCCGGGTCCTACGCTGTTGGCCTCCGAAGTAGTCGATCTTCAATTACGTCAGACGTCACATGACCTGGGACGCAGGCCGGGGTCATGATACGTCAGATGACTAGGCCGAAGCCTGCCCAGATTGTGGAGAGGTAAGTAACAGTGTTTTTTATGTTTCTTACCTCTCCCGGTCCGAAAAGACCCCTGAGTATAATGATAGCAGCGGTAGCGGCTGTCACCGGGCCCCTAATGTCCCGGGCCCTGTGGCAGCTGCCTCTGCTGCTATGGCGGTAGTTACACCACTGTTTAGCATCTACAAGGGACCTGTTCATCCTGAGCTTCCTGGTTCAGCTCTACCTCACCGTCTCTATCATCATTGCAGTAGTGAAAAGGGAAATGTGCCGGAATATAATGTTGCATAAAATGACAGACGACTATGCCGGCAAATATCTAGATGACTACTCTTATGGGCACTGCCATTGGACGCCCGGGGCTCTCTGGGACTTGTAGTTCTACGTTGTTCCTTATAAGGGTTTTATCCCTTTAATGTTTGCGTTTTCTTCATTGCATTAGTAATTTGGGAGCGTGTTATGACCTATTACACAGATTGGCGCTGTTATTGCCAGGGAGATGACTCGGATCCGTCATCATTCGCCAGCTGAATTTTGCAGACTCTCCCACACTTGTACAGAGCACATCAACTTGTGCCGCACGTTTAAGGTCACCGGTGTTGTCAGAGCATTAAGCCATCGAGCCTCTTCTCACCTCTGGTTAAGCCTAAAATGCCCATAACATGTTTTCGTAGCTCTGAGAGCCGGGGCGGCTTGATGCGGCTAACACAGGTGATACTAATGCTGAGCGACACGCTGGACGCCAACGCTAAAAGCTTCAGCCTGTGTCAGGGTATTAGACGGCGAGTAGCAGACACGGCCTCTTCTCACATACACATCCCCCACACCCAAAATACAGGAGCCAACCGTATGGAATAGGTGCAGGGGCAACGTATATGGGAATCTGGATATTCAGGTCATCATCGAGCAAAAAGCTCAGCTCGTTTCTTATAATATCCTCCCATATTAAAGGGATCTCCTAGGATTAGGATGGCGATGACCTGTGCTTAGGATATCAGATCCCCAGCACCCCCACCGATCAGCTGTTTGGACCAGCACTGCACTACTTACTGAGCACAGCGCCACACATTGTGTAGTGGCCGTGCTTGGTATTGCAGCTCAGCTGACTTCAATATGACAAAGGATAAATCATCAATATTTTCATTTTGGAAACCCCTTAAGGCTGGGGCCCCACAGCAAACAATCACAGCGGTTTACAGTCAGGGCAAAGTGGATGAACGCAGATGTGAATGTGGCCTAAGGCATGCTGGGAGTTGTAGTTTTGCAACAAGTGGAGAGCCTGTGACAGCTGGAGGGGTTGTGACTGTCAGGGCATGCTGGGAGTTGTAGTTTTATAACAGTTAGAGGGTCTGTGACTGTCAGGGCATGCTGGGAGTTGTAGTTTTATAACAGTTAGAGGGTCTGTGACTGTCAGGGCATGCTGGGAGTTGTATTTTGACCACAGTTAGAGGGTCTGTGACTGTCAGGGCATGCTGGGAGTTGTAGTTTGACCACAGTTAGAGGGTCTGTGACTGTCAGGGCATGCTGGGAGTTGTAGTTTGACCACAGTTAGAGGGTCTGTCTTTGTCAGGGCATGCAGGGAGTTGTAGTTTTATAACAGTTAGAGGGTCTGTGACTGTCAGGGCATGCTGGGAGTTGTAGTTTTATAACAGAGGGTCTGTGACTGTCAGGGCATGCTGGGAGTTGTAGTTTGACCACAGTTAGAGGGTCTGTGACTGTCAGGGCATGCTGGGAGTTGTAGTTTGACCACAGTTAGAGGGTCTGTCTTTGTCAGGGCATGCTGGGAGTTGTAGTTTTATAACAGTTAGAGGGTCTGTGACTGTCAGGGCATGCTGGGAGTTGTAGTCTGACCACAGTTAGAGGGTCTGTGAGTGTCAGGGCATGCTGGGAGTTGTAGTCTGACCACAGTTAGAGGGTCTGTGAGTGTCAGGGCATGCTGGGAGTTGTAGTCTGACCACAGTTAGAGGGTCTGTGAGTGTAAGGGCATGCTGGGAGTTGTAGTCTGACCACAGTTAGAGGGTCTGTGAGTGTCAGGGCATGCTGGGAGTTGTAGTTTGACCACAGTTAGAGGGTCTGTCTTTGTCAGGGCATGCTGGGAGTTGTAGTTTTATAACAGTTAGAGGGTCTGTGACTGTCAGGGCATGCTGGGAGTTGTAGTCTGACCACAGTTAGAGGGTCTGTGAGTGTCAGGGCATGCTGGGAGTTGTAGTCTGACCACAGTTAGAGGGTCTGTGACTGTCAGGGCATGCTGGGAGTTGTAGTCTGACCACAGTTAGAGGGTCTGTGAGTGTCAGGGCATGCTGGGAGTTGTAGTCTGACCACAGTTAGAGGGTCTGTGACTGTCAGGGCATGCTGGGAGTTGTAGTCTGACCACAGTTAGAGGGTCTGTGACTGTCAGGGCATGCTGGGAGTTGTAGTCTGACCACAGTTAGAGGGTCTGTGACTGTCAGGGCATGCTGGGAGTTGTAGTCTGACCACAGTTAGAGGGTCTGTGACTGTCAGGGCATGCTGGGAGTTGTAGTCTGACCACAGTTAGAGGGTCTGTGAGTGTCAGGGCATGCTGGGAGTTGTAGTTTTCCAGATGCTGCAGCCGCAGGATCCAGTTTTGCAAACTCGAGTAAAGTATCAGATTCTCCACAGTGCTGTCACATCTGCTGGGACTTGTAGTCCTCACACTCCACTGCACACAGCCACGACCCGGCACTGCCCACCAACTCCAGAGAGCCTGTGACGTCACTCCGCTCATACTGTACGTCACCCCAAGAGAATTTCCCCGGCCGCTCCATCCTACAGACTCCGGGACTCCACCTCTTCCACTACGTCACCGAGACGTCACGACAAGGCGGAGCTAGGAAAGCTCAGGCAGCGTGGTAGAGCGGGGGGCGTGTCTAGTGACGTGAACGCATGCGCAGGAAGCGGTCAGTATGATTTCCCTTGTCCCAGGGTCGGGGTTCAAGCTCGTGTGCTGTGTCACGTGGGGTCAGGGCCGGGGAGGCAGCCAGCATGTGCGGGCCCTGCAGAGGGGAGAGCGGGCTGCTGGGACTTGTGGTTCTACCTGCCAGTGTTTATGCAGCATGCTGGGGCTTGTAGTCCCTTGTGTGCTGTATTACTACGCCGTGTCTAGTTATATACTGTATATCATTACATTAGGTCACTTACCAAGCCTGGTCTAACCTGCTGAGGATGCATGCTGGGGCTTGTAGTTCCCCTTCCTCTCTAAATATTATACATGCACTGCAATCTAGTATTCCAAAGCAAGAAGAGCATGCTGGGGGTTGTATTTCTACATGCTGTATTGCATCTATGTATAGTATTTCATTATATAATTTACAAGGCTGATCTACACCTTACTATTCACAGCTCAGGGTGCATACTGGGACTTGTATTCAAAGAGAGCTTGCTGGGGGTTGTAGTTCTTTCAGTTTCTCTGTATATCTAATGAGTACATAGTATATACATATACAATCCTTTCCCACCCCTGTGTGATGATGCATTGGGGGCCACAAGCTGCTATAATAACGTCACTATAGTTGAGTATATTACAGGGGTTGTCCAGTAGTGCACTACTCCTGGTCAGTCCTTAGGGTGCATTCATACGATGTAGCACAGCACTGACTCTTGCACGATAACTCGCATAACAATCAGTACTGCAAAACAGAATCCCATTGACTTCAACAGGTTCCGTTTAGCACGTGTAATACATTGAAACCAATGGGTTAAAAAGCCTCCCATTGATTTCAATGTGTTACGCGCGCTAAACGGAACCCATTGAAGTCAATGGGATTTGGTTTTGCAGCGCTGATTCTTACACGAGTTATCGTGCAAGAATCAGCGCCGCGTTACATCATGTGAATGCACCTTTAGATTAGCACAGCAATGGCTGACTGGTAGGTGTTGGTCTCCCAAACTCCTGTCAAGTCAGACCCCCAACATTCTGCTATTGACGCCCGTATTGGTACCCCATCCACCTGTGCGTACGTGCCCTCATGTACACTACAAGTGGGGACATTGCCCATAGCAACCAGGCTGATCACTAACGTCCTCATTAGAAGTGCTAGGGTGACGCTGACTGGTTATTATAGTAACAGTTGTACACCTTTTTTGTTTTGGCCCCACATATGCAGGAAAGGGGCTGATCCAGACTACAAAAACATGGCTGCTTTCTTTCTGAAACAGTGCCACATCTGTTCATGGGTTGTGTCTGGTACTGCGGCTCAACCCCGGAGCAAGAGTCTCCTATATGAATGTGATGACTGATGGTGCCTTGAGGCCCCTGTTCTTCATTGTACTGTAGTCGACATTATATGAAGAGTTGGGGTGCAGGTCGGACCACCAATCCACTCATCTCCTCCTCACCATGGAGAGCACCGCACCCCATTCTAGTGATTGTGGGCTCCCAATAATCAGATATTTATCACCATCCCATGGGATAATATTGTATTACTTGTATGACAGGAGATCGCACAGCAGCTGGGATCATGAGCGTCCTTCTGATCGAGGCGTTTTATGGCGGCTCCCACAAGCAACTCATGGACCTGCTGAAAGGAGAACTTGAAGGCTGCGTCCTCTACAGTCTCCCGGCTAAGAAGTGGCACTGGAGGGCCCGAACCGCCGCCCTTCACTTCATGCAGGCCGTGCCGCCCAGTGACTCCTACAGGTAACAGAAATGGGTGAGCACAATGACGTGAAGGCCGCCACCACGCCTAGGTAGATAGGTCATCAATATGCGACTTGGGGGGTCCTGCACCCCGACACCTCACAGATGAGCTGCCCAGGCAACCTCTAGGATTGGGAGAGGGTGTAGGCTCTCCTAAGTAATAGGTACGACACAGACGCCCCATCCACTGTACAGCCGCGGCTCTGGGGAATTGAAGCAATATTCCTCGCCCACCTTTCCCATTCGCTGCTGGATACCGGATAGGTCATCAGTAGAGATGAGCAAGTACTATTCAAAACTACCATTTCGAATAGCACGCTCCCATAGCAATGAATGGACGCGGCCAAACTGCAAGGGGTTAAGCAGCCGGCGCCGGCTGCGTTCATTCATTGCTATGGGAGCGAGGCCGTTTCGAATAGTACTCGCTCATCTCTAGTCATCAGTATAAAAACGCCATTTGGAACTGAAAAACCGCTTTAAGAGGCGAAAGGTCCTTTGCACTACAGGGGCTGGTGTAGGTGTTTGGTATAACTCTTGCCGGTTTTCTGGGGTGAGTTTTAGTAAATTTGTTGGGTGAAACATCCCTGCCCTCTTGATTTCCTCCCACTTTCTTAAAAATTGTCAAGCAAGATGCAGAAATATGAAAGTGGTGCATCATTGGTGCAAAAATAGGTTGTTTTTTTTTACATACATGTAATACGTAGTCAATTCTCCCACTGTGTTATGCCTAGTACAGGGCCTGAACGTGACTAAGGGACCTTCTTTAAGTCATGCACCACCCCTCAGGCCCTGTAATGGATTATTGTTTTTAGGAGCTTTTTTTAATCTAGAAATGCTGATACTGCGGCGCTTGTGTCCGGCACAAAACTGCACAAGAGCAGATCCAAAAAGGATGGGTGCTGTCTAATTCACTATACTGCTGGGTATAGACTTCTTACATAGAACATGTGATGATTTTATATTGTGTATCCCGCCTATAACATAACACGGTGCTGTAATGTAACTTGCGTGGTGGCCCCTTTAAGATGCATGTCCTTGTTCACATGGAATTTTATTATTTTTAATCAAAATTAAGAGCACATCCTAAAGAGAGGAAAAAGGAACTGTCTGGACCTGGGTTGTGTGTAAAGAGCAGCCTGATCTGCAAAACGTACACCAAAACCCAACATGGTTTTTGTCCAGGTCGCGGTCACATGTCAATGGCGCTGCAGATCTCAGGCACTGGATTTGGCTGTACCTCTAAATCGTCTCTATCTATTGCGCCGCCAAGACAGGTATCAGTGCAAAGAACGATCGCATTCACCGTCAGCAAGTAGAGGACTTGATAGTGGTCAGGACTGCAGTGCAAAAAGTTGCAGATATTCCCTTTAATATACTGTATGTGTGATATATGTCAGAAGATGTCGGGTCCTGTTTGTTCTCTGTTTTTGCCCCTGGTGGCTATAACGGCATGAAATCAATTAGTACAGCTATGTATATAATGCGTACATGCCGTGTGAGGTGCCGCGGACAGGCTCGGTGCTTTTGGTTGTGAAATGCATTTTTGACATGTATCTATAAATGTTCTGGCGTGTCCTTTAATCTTTATCCCAGCCGTGTCCTCCAGCGAATCACAAGGTTATCTCCATCCTGAAGGTCGGCATCACAAGACATCCTGTGCTGCATGTAATAAGCTGATGAGACGTTCCTCGCAGACACACACCCCATTAGTTAAACCTCCATTACATTGACCTCATGTCGTGTCATTGCAGTTCATTGGATTACCTATATTGTAAGCGATCCCGTGATACGACGGCGTGTTATCTGATTTTATGGGAAACTTGTCGTTTGTTTGCTTTTGGTCTGTCTTATATCCTCTACATCAGGGTCAGCAACCTTTAGCACTCCAGCTATTGTAAAACTACAACTCCCAGCATGCTCCATTCACTTCTATAGGAGTGCCAAGAACAGCAGAGCAAGTAGGCATGCTGGGAGTTGTAGTACTAATGGTTGCGTATCCCCTGAACCTGTTATGTAGATCTTACTTGTGGAATGTCGTAATGTTTATGTGTTTGTTACACTTCATTTCCTCGTAAAAATGGCGTAAAAACTGCCCTCACATCCGAGAACCTTGGCGTCCTGCAACGGCACATAGCACATTATGGGGGAAACACGGTACAACAAAGGCTTCAGTGATGTTGTCAATGCAGCCATTTTGTTCATTTCTTGTGTATTCCTATTGATAATCTAGAAGAATGTCCTTAGAACCGTGAAGAGCGACCCGAGGAATTCTATTCATGTCATCCACAATCGCCCTACAGTTCAGGAGGACAAATGGGGCCGTCCGTGGATTGCCGATATCTGACCTATGAAGATCAAGATTATACTAGATAGTCGCCCAGTAATTTAAAGGGAAGGAGTTTTTTAAGAATTTTTGATGGGCAACACGGTGGCTCAATGGTTAGCACTGTAGCCTTGCAGCGCTGAAGTCCTGGGTTTGAATCCCGCCAGAAACAACATCTGCAAGGAGTTTGTATGTTCTCCCCGTGTTTGCTTGGATTTCCTCCCATTCTACAAAGACATACTGATAGGAAAAAAAAAAAAGTACATTGTGATCCCTATATGGGACTAAAAATTGATGATGGTTTTAAAAGTTTCCATGCTGCAATTTTCACTCTGACTAATAAGCATAATAAATTAGACTCCTCATACAGAGCATGTCTAAAATAGTTTCCCATAGGCTTCAAAGACTCGGTTCCAGACTATTAGTGTTTATGACCATGACCGTGTTTGCACTATATGGATTGCAGTCATGGTAAATGACCATAGTTGCACTTTAATGCCCAGTGCAGTACAATTGCAGAAATGATGGTTGTTGTAGTTCTTGTTAGTAGGTGTGTTTTGCACACGTAGCTAATCCAGGGCCTCAGTTTCTCCTTCCATGTCCTGATATGTCTCTTTCTCCAGCCGTCTGTCCTCGATGACCTCGCTCCAGACAGGAAGCTTACATTGAGTTCAAGGGAGTTCACTTTGATTGATGCTTGGGGCCTTCCAGAACAGGTGTGATCAGCCGACTCGCACATATCGCCTTACAGCGGTGCAGGTACGCGGCTCCGTCACATGAGTGGCTAATGTGTCCTTTCAGCACCACATGCTGAACATCTTCTACACGTATATCATTTGCCTGCGTTATTTGACCTGCAGACTAAACCTGACGGAGTCAATGTCTTCATGTAGATAATTGCCTCATTTCCACCCCCATCATTTAACTTTCAAAATTGGAGGCGATCGCCAGTTCTGTCACTTATTGGGGACAGACAGATTGATGTCGCAACCAGTTACATGTCATCCATGTCATGTCAGGGATATGGGAGGGGTAAATAGGGCGTTTGCACTGCGGCCTCCACCTTCTTGGCTCTCATCTTTCTACACCATGTGCTGTCTTGGGCCTGGCCATAGCTCAGGCTGTGAGGCCTTGTATAAAATCTAGCCAGCATGGCTGATGCTAAAATGGAGTGGCTGGAAGTGGTTTGGTGTGATGTGGATCCAGTAGATGGCGCTGCCTTGGCTTTGGGCCACCCATCATGGCTGACACAACTTCTGCCTCTGCATTTCTTGTTGCAGCATGGTCCAAGTCACAGTAAGTCAATATGCCTCTCCTAAATGCAACCCTAACCTGTCTGGATTTACCCTGGACCCAGAGGGTACTGCCTAATACCAACAGTCTCAGGAGTAAACACCAACAATTACGTCCACACCTCGCCTAGGAAAACCTACTTCTAACCCTTGCTGTGCATCTACCCACCCAGCACCCTGCCCTTATAACTGCATGGCACATATGAGTGATGTCAGCATACTATGATGACATCACCTGTCCCACCCTTGAGCCCACAAGACTGCATGACTGAAACAGCCTCCACTGCAGCATTTCTTGTTACATCAAGGTCCAAATGAGAGTAAGATCAGCAACATACTGATACCCCGGACAGTCAGATATTTGATGGGACTGTGGCATTCGTGTGAATGGTTCCGAGCCGTGATCAGGCCTTGT
Organism: Leptodactylus fuscus; assembly: GCF_031893055.1. Classification (NCBI taxonomy): domain Eukaryota; kingdom Metazoa; phylum Chordata; class Amphibia; order Anura; family Leptodactylidae; genus Leptodactylus; species Leptodactylus fuscus. Next base: position 83,155,536 of record NC_134272.1, read on the forward strand.
GACCGTTGAACGTGACCTGTGATGTGGTAGCAGTTCTCAAGGAGCACCACTGCTGCTTCAATCAAGTGTCAGACCCCCAAGGATCTTCAATGGATGACCTATTAATGGACATCTATTAAGAGAGGCTATTCTTCTCCTACCTTTAGATGTCTTCTCCGTGCTGCTGGTCGGTAGAAATCCCGGTTTTCATCAGTATGCACTGGAGGCGGTTCCTAGCGCTCAAACAGCACTGGGGGCGTCCCCAATGCTGCGAGAGAACTCTCCAGCGCCGCCTCCATCTTCAGGAACGGGTCTTCATGCATCTACTTCTGGAGCTGGGTTCAAACTTCTAGGCCTCGGGCAGAGCCAACTGCGTATGTCCACAGGCCACAAGAAAATGGCTGCTTACTTACTGTGTTCTCTCGCAGCATTGGGGATGCCTCCAGTGCTGCAAGAGAACTCATTTGCATACCGATGAAAACCAGGATTTCTACTGAACGGCGGTGCAGAGAAGACATCTAAAGGTAGGAGAAGAAAAGCCTTTCTTAAGGCTATTCCTACGTGTGATTGACAAAAAATTTGATTTTAATGGTAGAATCCCTTTAATAATATTGAAGTTCCTGGAAATAAGTTCAGGGCTCGCCTTCAGCAGTCCCAGGTGCATGAGCATTATATTATTATATAGACCAAATATGTATATATTTTTCTTTGTATATATATAAAATCTCACATGCATACAGAATTACCTGCAGTAATGATACAAGACATTGTTGCTTTGATACTGATCTAAGATGAGTTTCCAGTGTAAATCACAACATCCTAATTTTTGCAAACCCTTTTATTTGCAACCCCAGTGCCCCCCTTTCCTCCCAGGAGCAGCGTCTGTGCATCCAGCGGCACTGGCAGGCTATACATGGCAGCTTAGCTTCAAGTTTATGCTCCTAATAGCTCTGATAGCTTATCTCGTCCAAATAAAAATAGTGTGTAACATTGTATACTGCCCCCCAGGTGACTTCATATGGATAAAAGATATTATATGTAACAAACCCCGGCCCTTAAAATAACCCCCAGGGGAAGTGTTCTACCGCATTTACTCCCTGAAGTCTGAAAAGTTTATTATAAAGACAAACTACAAGCGTGTTACAAGGCAGCAGAGAAGGAAGGGGGGCAGAGGTAGGGAGCAGGGAAGGCGCTGCTTAAATGGCTGAGGAAAGGAAAAAGTCATTCATCGGCCTGACGTTGGCGTCCGTCATGTACCGAATCCGGTGGTCGCAATGAAGGACTAAAATCTTTACACCCTGTACGTCAAGGCCACGACTCTTATTCATCTCCAGCAGTGATCATTGAGAAACAACACAAAATGCAACACTAAGAGACCGTTCACACAGCAGAAAATGATGACGAATTTCTCTTAGTTTCCCAGCCACTGGCACTGCGTTATTTCGCGATTTTCTGACGCCGATTGGGCCCAGATGAATAGGCCTCATCAGCGAGTCTTGAGTTGCAGCAAGATGGAGCAGGACGCTTATTTTTTCTGCATCCTGCTGCGATATCTGCCACTCACTGAAAGCAATGGGAGACGGAGTAGGGTATATTAAACCAACGAAAATGGAAGAGAAGGCCCCTCTAGGTTTCCATGGCAGAAACTCAAGGTAGAGCCTAGTCAGCAGAGTGGTTGGTGCTGCAACTTCTGCAGCTAAATCGGTTGCGATTCCATTGCAAGATCGAGCAAAGCTCCTATTTTTCCGAAATGTACTGCTATATACCATACAGAGCCTGTATATATCTCCATGTCCTGCCGTATCTCATCTTGTATCCAGACTACAGGTGTAACATCTGTGGTAAATGTACTGCTATATACTATACAGAGCCTGTATATCCCTCCATGTCCTGCCGTATCTCATCTTGTATCCAGACTACAGGTGTAACATCTGTGGTAAATGTACTGCTATATACCATACAGAGCCTGTATATCCCTCCATGTCCTGCCGTATCTCATCTTGTATCCAGACTACAGGTGTAACATCTGTGGTAAATGTACTGCTATATACCATACAGAGCCTGTATATACCTCCATGTCCTGCCGTATCCCATCTTGTATCCAGACTACAGGTGTAACATCTGTGGTAAATGTACTGCTATATACCATACAGAGCCTGTATATACCTCCATGTCCTGCTGTATCTCATCCTGTATCCAGATTACAGGTGTAACATCTGTGGTAAATGTACTGCTATATACCATACAGAGCCTGTATATACCGCCATGTCCTGCCGTATCTCATCTTGTATCCAGACTACAGGTGTAACATCTGTGGTAAATGTACTGCTATATACCATACACAACCTGTATATACCTCCATGTCCTGCCGTATCTCATCTTGTATCCAGACTACAGGTGTAACATCTGTGGTAAATGTACTGCTATATACCATACAGAGCCTGTATATACCTCCATGTCCTGCCGTATCCCATCTTGTATCCAGACTACAGGTGTAATATCTGTGGTAAATGTACTGCTATATACCATACAGAGCCTGTATATACCTCCATGTCCTGCCGTATCTCATCTTGTATCCAGACTACAGGTATAACATCTGTGGTAAATGTACTGCTATATACCATACAGAGCCTGTATATACCTCCATGTCCTGCCGTATCTCATCTTGTATCCAGACTACAGGTGTAACATCTGTGGTAAATGTACTGCTATATACCATACAGAGCCTGTATATACCTCCATGTCCTGCTGTATCTCATCCTGTATCCAGATTACAGGTGTAACATCTGTGGTAAATGTACTGCTATATACCATACAGAGCCTGTATATCCCTCCATGTCCTGCCGTATCTCATCTTGTATCCAGACTACAGGTGTAACATCTGTGGTAAATGTACTGCTATATACCATACAGAGCCTGTATATCCCTCCATGTCCTGCCGTATCTCATCTTGTATCCAGACTACAGGTGTAACATCTGTGGTAAATGTACTGCTATATACCATACAGAGCCTGTATATACCTCCATGTCCTGCTGTATCTCATCTTGTATCCAGACTACAGGTGTAACATCTGTGGTAAATGTACTGCTATATACCATACACAACCTGTATATACCTCCATGTCCTGCCGTATCTCATCTTGTATCCAGACTACAGGTGTAACATCTGTGGTAAATGTACTGCTATATACCATACAGAGCCTGTATATACCTCCATGTCCTGCCGTATCCCATCTTGTATCCAGACTACAGGTGTAATATCTGTGGTAAATGTACTGCTATATACCATACAGAGCCTGTATATACCTCCATGTCCTGCCGTATCTCATCTTGTATCCAGACTACAGGTATAACATCTGTGGTAAATGTACTGCTATATACCATACAGAGCCTGTATATACCTCCATGTCCTGCCGTATCTCATCTTGTATCCAGACTACAGGTGTAACATCTGTGGTAAATGTACTGCTATATACCATACAGAGCCTGTATATACCTCCATGTCCTGCTGTATCTCATCCTGTATCCAGATTACAGGTGTAACATCTGTGGTAAATGTACTGCTATATACTATACAGAGCCTGTATATCCCTCCATGTCCTGCCGTATCTCATCTTGTATCCAGACTACAGGTGTAACATCTGTGGTAAATGTACTGCTATATACCATACAGAGCCTGTATATACCTCCATGTCCTGCTGTATCTCATTGTGTATCCAGACTACAGGTATAACATCTGTGGTAAATGTACTGCTATATACCATACACAGCCTGTATATACCTCCATGTCCTGCCGTATCTCATCTTGTATCCAGACTACAGGTGTAACATCTGTGGTAAATGTACTGCTATATACCATACAGAGCCTGTATATACCTCCATGTCCTGCCGTATCCCATCTTGTATCCAGACTACAGGTGTAACATCTGTGGTAAATGTACTGCTATATACCATACAGAGCCTGTATATACCTCCATGTCCTGCCGTATCTCATCTTGTATCCAGACTACAGGTGTAACATCTGTGGTAAATGTACTGCTATATACCATACAGAACCTGTATATACCTCCATGTCCTGCCGTATCTCATCTTGTATCCAGACTACAGGTGTAACATCTGTGGTAAATGTACTGCTATATACCATACAGAGCCTGTATATACCTCCATGTCCTGCCGTATCTCATCTTGTATCCAGACTACAGGTGTAATATCTGTGGTAAATGTACTGCTATGTACCATACAGATCCTGTATATACCTCCATGTCCTGCCGTATCTCATCTTGTATCCAGGTTGTAGGCAGAACAACAAGGTCTTGTACTATTTCCCCAAAAAACGTTCTCCTTTCACTCTAATATTGTAATCGCATCTATATAGCTGGTCTGTATCTATATATACACACATACACTGTATATAGCCATAGATTTCCCATGTTCCTTTGCAGCCATGTGACTATAAAGTAGAAGAATCTCCGCTACCTCATCGCCGTCCCCGGGTTATTCCGCATGAACTCTTGGTATGCTCTACTTTTAGAAAATAGTTTACATAACAGCTGAATTCGGGCTTGTCCTCTTACAGTAAATGAAGACTATTTAAAGCATGGCATATCTGGGCGTGTGATGGGCTCGTGTGCCATGTGCTGGCTATCTGGCTGATAGATGCTTGCCGCTTCTCATATAATGACTGTTTTCGGGTCCATCCAGCGCACATTGCGAGCACCCAGGAAACACTGAGTCATTGCTGGAAGGCGCAACCTGCCGCACACTGTGCAGACGTGTCCTGAGGGCACCCAAAAATCACATGTGCTGATATGACTTCACCCCTCAAGTACTCGGCTTATTCTTACTTCTTCTTTGATTCTTAAAGGGAAATACCTGCGCACACTTGGACGATTTCTGCATAGTAAAATGGCCATGAGAATTTGCACTAGCAAACCCTGGGCCTGGGGATGGATCTGCAGCATCTTATTTAATCTGCTTGGTGTATGGTTGTAACTAAAGAGGGTTAGGAGGCCCTGGACCATGATGGGGCCCCAATGGTCTCTCTGCTACATAAAAGACCGCTATGCTAGTGGCCCCATTATAGACTTTACATTGGGGCCCCTGGAGCTTCAGGTTATACCCGTCTCGTGCTCTTACCATGTGCAGACATACATGTCCCTTTTCCCAAGACGGCTCCACCACCCACCTTCGATAGTCAGATACAGGCTTGGCCAGCAGACCGCTTCTGCATGCTAAGTTCAACCGAGCATGCATGTGCTTGTAAGCTGGTGATGGATTATCTCCCATCAGAATAAAAGGTCAGACATGTTGAAACCCATCAGACCTTTCTTCTGCCAACATCTCATGTGTACGGTAACACCATAAACATGAGATGGATGGCAGGCTCTCTGCATTTGCTGCTTTAACCTGTGGTTTTCTACCTTTGACGTTCAGTGTCATTTCGGCAAGGAACACAACAACCGGAGGTTGGAGTCATTTTTGGATAAAGTGTTTAGGTTTTTCTCAAGCAAGGAGGTGGAAAAGATTGGGGGGTTTAAAAAGGGTCAATGTAAGGAAAGTGGGTGTTGAGTCTTGTGAGGGCCCAAAAGGATACAAGGACTCCTACTCGTCTATCTCTGTACAGTCCGACTCCAACCCCACACTCCTGATAAGAAGCCTGCACAGGGTATAACACCGTGTATATGGTTTGTTTCGGGGTCTTTTTATCAATATTCTTTCGCCAATCACCCCCTACTCAACCCCATGATATGTATGTACTATGATCATAGACAACACTGCTTATTAAAAGTCCAGTCTGGCCCCCTTACGGAGACCCCCTAGGGATATAGCAGATACCCTCTTTGGTACATACACATAGGTTAAGAACCCAGACGATCATGTCGCAAAATACGTCTATGGCACATGCCTTAAATGCCTGATGATAGACGTGGCCCCACCTGTCTCCAGAATCCCTAGGATCCCTATTCTGGGGCTGCAAATTGAAAGATCCCCACACGGCTCCATTTGCTATTTGTTTCTTTCTATAGGAGTTATGAGAACAACGAAGCACACCAGGAAGTAAATACTGCATTTACATTTACACCGCCCTTCTTCTGGTCCGTCCTATTGTATGATGGACCAGGAAAACAGTGCAATGAAAGTCACAAACCGATCCCGAGGGACCACATAGACCAATCGCCAGGTGTCCTGTTTTTTTTTTTTTTTTTTTTTTTTTTTTTTAACTGAAATCACTGGACAAAAAAAGTCAGGCTTGCAGCAATATTTTGGCTGGCGATTTCTGATGGGTCTGTGCCAGATGTGAACGTAGCCAATATGGTCATTGTCTAAATAAATGGTTTTTATAAGGCAACACGGTGGCTCAGTGGTTAGCACTGCAGCCTTGCAGCGCTGGAGTCCTGAGTTCAAATCCTTGCAAGGAGTTTGTACGTTCTCCCTGTGTTTGCAGGTGGTTTTTTCCCACACTACAAAGACATATGGATAGGGAACGTAGATTGTGAACCCTATATGGGACAGTGACTGACAATGTCTGTAAAGCGCTGCAGAATATAATGGCGCTATACAAGTAAGCATCAAATAAATAAAAAAAAATGAAGAAAAGTAATGTTAGAACTGTATATAAACCCCTTGTAATACCTAAAAATGGCTCTTCCTCAGGGGCCTCAGCATAGTCTTGTTCGAATGAAGTCTGTATCTCCATGCCATCCAAGATGATGATATCAGGTGATACTTTTCTTTTAGAATTTTTTTTTTCTTACCAGGGAATCGGATTATTTCTTTCGATTTTCCTATCTCAGATCACAGCAGTTTGATCAGTTTGATGGAGACTCGAATGAAAGGACTTTTTTTTTCCCCAGTGTCACGCCGCGATGTGACTGATACGGGAGCCATCTGTCTGGCTGAAATTAGCATGAAATTAATGGAATTAGTTGTAGGTTAGCTTAAAGGGCAGAGGTGGGATTGGCCGGGTAAAGTATCCCGTTATCTGTCCTGTCCACAGATCATTAAGAATTATCTTTATATAACCTGGACCGTTTGTGATTCTCTTATCAAAATATGGAATTTACCCAAAAATCAACAAAAACAAAATTTAAAAAATTGGACAGATGATGGAAAATAATTGTATTCATTATCAAAATAATCATTGTAATCCGGCCCTGAAGGTATTAATTACGTATCAGGGTTTATGACACAAGCTCGGATAATTTTAGTTGCAGCTTAATGGTGGTGTCGATAGCAAGCCAACGTGAAAATTGAAGGTAAGGAGGCATATGGGCTTCAAGTCCCAGAGAGCAAAGGGTCCAAAGATGGAGGGGTAGGATTCTGTTAATGAATCACATAGTTCACTCAAGGTGTGATGCTGTTAGTGTTGTGGTAGAAGGAGAGGTATTGAACTCTGACGAAAAAGGTGCAAAGATCAAAGTGTCAGGAAGAGGTGACGAGGTGAAAATGACACACTACTGGTGAGTTGTTACAACACAGAATGATGTGCATATCACTTTGTGTTCCTTCTCGCTAATGGAGGGCTAATTCCAGGGAATGAATAAAAGAAAAATAAAAAAAACACCAAAAGGTATACACAAGCATGAGTGAGGTTACACTGCAAGCAGCGGGGTGGATGCCAGACATTCATGTAGAAGGCAATAGACCTATGGTCAAAGTGTAGAGCAATGTATAAATCTGTGATAATGAATGATATAGTATAAAAAGACAGGTATATACTCGAGCTGAGGCAATCCCGAACCTGTGATATGTGTCCAAGTGACATAAGCTAACCAAAGGTTATGGGACTCCCTGGATCCACCCTTTATAGGTAATCTGTTACCAGAACCAGCATATCACCCCAGCCCTGCAGATAGATAGGTTAGTGTCACCAGAACCAGCATATCACCCCAGCCCTGCAGATAGATAGGTTACTGTCACCAGAACCAGCATATCACCCCAGCCCTGCAGATAGATAGGTTACTGTCACCAGAACCAGCATATCACCCCAGCCCTTCAGATAGATAGGTTAATGTCACCAGAACCAGCATATCACCCCAGCCCTGCAGATAGATAGGTTACTGTCACCAGAACCAGCATATCACCCCAGCCCTGCAGATAGATAGGTTACTGTCACCAGAACCAGCATATCACCCCAGCCCTGCAGATAGATAGGTTACTGTCACCAGAACCAGCATATCACCCCAGCCCTGCAGATAGATAGGTTACTGTCACCAGTACCAGCATATCACCCCAGCCCTGCAGATAGATAGGTTAGTGTCACCAGAACCCAATATATCACCCCAGCCCTGCAGATAGATAGGTTACTGTCACCAGAACCAGCATATCACCCCAGCCCTGCAGATAGATAGGTTACTGTCACCAGAACCAGCATATCACCCCAGCCCTGCAGATATATAGGTTACTGTCACCAGAACCAGCATATCACCCCAGCCCTGCAGATAGATAGGTTACTGTCACCAGAACCAGCATATCACCCCAGCCCTGCAGATAGATAGGTTAGTGTCACCAGAACCAGCATATCACCCCAGCCCTGCAGATAGATAGGTTACTGTCACCAGAACCAGCATATCACCCCAGCCCTGCAGATAGATAGGTTACTGTCACCAGAACCAGCATATCACCCCAGCCCTGCAGATAGATAGGTTACTGTCACCAGAACCAGCATATCACCCCAGCCCTTCAGATAGATAGGTTACTGTCACCAGAACCAGCATATCACCCCAGCCCTGCAGATAGATAGGTTACTGTCACCAGAACCAGCATATCACCCCAGCCCTTCAGATAGATAGGTTACTGTCACCAGAACCAGCATATCACCCCAGCCCTGCAGATAGATAGGTTAGTGTCACCAGAACCCAATATATCACCCCAGCCCTTCAGATAGATAGGTTACTGTCACCAGAACCAGCATATCACCCCAGCCCTTCAGATAGATAGGTTACTGTCACCAGAACCAGCATATCACCCCAGCCCTGCAGATAGATAGGTTACTGTCACCAGAACCAGCATATCACCTCAGTCCTGCAGATAGATAGGTTACTGTCACCAGAACCAGCATATCACCCCAGCCCTCCAGATAGATAGGTTACTGTCACCAGAACCAGCATATCACCCCAGCCCTGCAGATAGATAGGTTAGTGTCACCAGAACCCAATATATCACCCCAGCCCTGCAGATAGATAGGTTACTGTCACCAGAACCAGCATATCACCCCAGCCCTGCAGATAGATAGGTTAGTGTCACCAGAACCAGCATATCACCCCAGCCCTGCAGATAGATAGGTTACTGTCACCAGAACCAGCATATCACCTCAGCCCTGCAGATAGATTTTTTAGTTTATTGATTTTAAGTGGAATTTCTGCTCTTTAATGGGTTTTCTGGTTTAGACTAATTCCTTGGATGACAAGGTGATCCGCTGAGATCGGTGGAGATCCAGCCAGCAAGTGTTTAATTTCCCCGCAGTGCCACCACTGGTGAAATAAAGCATTTGGACTTGTTGACTCCTACACAAGGAAAGACACTGTGTAGCAGGTCTAATTTGGCAAGTTCTTTAGATATGGATTTTCTGAACCAGACAGCCCCGTTAACCAAGATGAAAGGGCAAAAGGCAACAAATTACTTTTTAATCATGTTTCTCTTGATATGGTTGGGAAAATAAAAGCAAACTCACTGGTTGCTATTAGAAAACCTTTTTGTTTTGTTTTTTTCCAACAAAGTTTTCAAAAATGTCATCTGATGTGGTCTGGAATTGATTGCTTTGGGATTAATCACAATCAGTAGTGGCTTAGATCTGTCACGGGAGGACTGGGAGGGACCACAAAAAATAGGATTAATTGATGGGGCACAATGCGGGACTGGGAGGTGGGTGGTAATCACTCGAGAGATGTAACCACAGGCCACTTTGGTGCGCCTTAATTACAAGAAAGGAATGCACATAATTGACCTTGAAATTGAGAAAATATTTTAGAATCTGATGAAGGAGACACAATTATAGCTAGGTAGAGATGGCATCGATGTCGGAGATAGTGATGAGTAATTGGCGTGTCTGATTCTTTCATGAAAGAAAGGGAAGACAAAGCTGATCCTGCGTCTGAAGACACTTTGCAGACTGGCATGTCTTGTGTACGGTCAGAAATGTTTATTGATCTTCTAAATAGTAAGGCTAATGGCCACCAGGTCTGCTCTAATGCCATAGTATGGAATGGGTCCAGTTATGGGTTTGTAGGGTTCCCTTCTTTGGACAGTCCCTACTTGTACATTCACAATAACCTGATTACAAATTGTCTTCTGGTTGGGTCCTTCATGTTATCTCTGGAGAAACCAGACAAACAGTGTGTTTTTTCTCTGCAATGCCCCCACAGGGGAACTTAAGTATTGCACAATGTCCTTTCAAATCAAGGGGTGGTCTATGTAATTTAGGACAGGGTCAGTCCTTCAGAGAAAGAGAGACACCTCATTTTTTTAAAAAAATTGTTCCTTACGCTAGTCAAGAGATGAGAATCTTAAATAGAGGACACACCCAATGTAAAAGGGGCTCATGTGAAGCAGCAGGAAAAATGAGCAAGTGTTAAGGGTATGTTGACATGGCGGAAAATAAATTTGAAAGAAACTTGTGTCTCAAATTCCCCTTGACTTTTCTTCTCTCTGATAAGCCCTGGATCAGTGGTGGTGAACCTTTTAGAGACCGAGTGCCCAAACTACAACCCAAAACCCCCTAATTTATCACAAAGTGCCAACAGGACAATTTAACCTTAATAATGTGCGGATCCACAATTGCACACAATTACAGACCTGCAAAATATGGTCATACAAGCTTTATAGAGCTTTCTGCTCCACAGTGGCCCCCACACAGTATAATCTGCTCCACAGTGGCCCCCACACGGTATAATCTGCTGCACAGTGGCCCCCACACAGTATAATCTGCTCCACAGTGGCCCCCACACAGTATAATCTGCTGCACAGTGGCCCCCACACAGTATAATCTGCTGCACAGTGGTCCCCACACAGTATAATCAGCTCCACAGTGGCCCACACACAGTATAATCAGCTCCACAGTGGCTCCTACACAGTATAATCAGCTCCACAGTGGCTCCTACACAGTATAATCAGCTCCACAGTGGCTCCTACACAGTATAATCAGCTCCACAGTTGCCCCCACACAGTATAATCTGCTCCACAGTCATCCCCACACACTATAATCTGCTCCACTGTGACCCCCACACAGTACAATCTGCTCCACAGTGGCCCCCACACAGTATAATCTGCTCCACAGTCATCCCCACACACTATAATCTGCTCCACTGTGACCCCCACACAGTACAATCTGCTCCACAGTGGCCCCCACACAGTATAATCTGCTCCACAGTCATCCCCACACACTATAATCTGCTCCACTGTGACCCCCACACAGTACAGTCTGCTCCACAGTCGCCCCCACACACTATAATCTGCTGCACAGTGGTACCCACACAGTACAATTTGCTCCACGGATGGGTGCCCAAAGTGAGGGCTCTGAGTGCCATCTCTGGCACCCGTGCCATAGGTTCGCCATCACTGCTCTAGATGAATAGCTAAACAATAGAGTGGCTCGCATTGTGGGTTTCGACTATCAGCTGGAGAACCTGCAGCATTATCGAGCATGACACATATTGTAACACAATGGGAAACAGATTCAGATTGCAACTTGATATGGATTTTGAGGTGGAATCCTCCCTAAAAATCAACATCAAATCCTGTCGTGTGCATATCCCCTACGGAGTGACCAAACTATAATGACTGCGTCAGAGCATCTCCAAAATGGCGGATCTTATGGTTTGTTGCCCGTATACAGTGCTTAATTCCTACGAAAAATTGTCCAAGGAAGGACAACCAGTGAACCAAAGACAAGGTCATGGATCTCCAGGCCTCACTGATGCACCTTGGAATTGTGGTCTGATCCCTGAGAAGATCTCCCATAGCCAAGTTGTTAAAATATTTAATCCTGCGTATGAACAGGACAAGGCTGGTATTAATGTTACGGCTGATCGGTGTATATATGAGAAATAAGAAGACTTTCCAAGCTTCTTAATAAAAGCTACATTGCTCCTTTAACTTTCCCTTAATAAGATAATAAAGCTTACTAAGTATATTTCAGATAAATGGGCCTGTAGATGTTAACGCGAGGCCATGCTCCTGCAGAAGGGGCCGTGGGCTACGTTGGCCCGGTGGCTCTTTGCAGTCGAGGCCGTATCTCGTTCCTGTGACAGAATAGCTGTAAGTATCTTCTCTGTACGAGCCATCATCCACACTGACATCTCTATATTATCAGCCCAAGGAGCAGAATTATTCTAAACTCTGCATATGCAGAAACGTCTTAGTAATCAATTCTACCAGAATATGAGAGATGTCCGCGCGAGATACAGACACGTTCTCCTGCTGAATATATCATCCAAGATATAGTGTAAGTCCACCAGTGAGTGATACAGCAGTAGTTGGCCTTTGTGTACAATATGTCACTTTTATATGTTTGCATTTATGTCTTCTTTTATCTAGAACAGCAAAAATCACCCCTGTATGGATACAAATAAACCTGCAAGTGCACTGGGGGCGGGGCCTGATTTGCCAACAGACTGTTGCAGTTGCCCTGACTCTACTGTGGAATTATTGCACAATGCAACCCCCCCTTCTGCTGCATCGTGTCTGTAGGTATATCAGGCTTTGTCCCCAGTGAATTTGCAGTCATAACAAGATGATTAACTCTGCATTACTTCTTCGATTCCTGCTCCTATTAAAGTCCTCTATATGGCACTGTTATTGGTTTGTGATATATGAAGGACTCCCTTTAAGAACCGTTTTAAAGGGGTTGTGCTACTGTAAAAACTTATTCCCTATACTGATATAATCGCTGTCCGGCCAACAATTCTCTAGCATGGGGCTGCCATGACCACAGTTAAACAAGTACACTTCATTCACAGGGAGGGTTCAGGGGTCTTTCATTCCCTTATTTCCTGATCCAGTGGTCGGACACAATTTGACACTTATCCGTTATCTTGTGATATGGAAGTGGTAAGCGAAAAGACCCTTGTTGAGTCAAAGACCTTATTTGAAACAAAAATGGCGATATCTCTGCAACGAAGACACTGTTTGATTCTATTGACCCTAACCTCTCTATCTGCAGGGCTGGGGTGATATGCTGGGTCTGGTGACAGTAACCTATCTATCTGCAGGGCTGGGGTGATATGCTGGTTCTGGTGACACTATCCTATCTATCTGCAGGGCTGGGGTGATATGCTGGTTCTGGTGACAGTAACCTATCTCTCTGCAGGGCTGGGGTGATATGCTGGTTCTGGTGACAGTAACCTATCTATCTGCAGGGATGGGGTGATATGTTGGTTCTGGTGACACTAACCTATCTATCTGCAGGGCTGGGGTGATATGCTGGTTCTGGTGACAGTAACCTATCTATCTGCAGGGCTGGGGTGATATTTTGGTTCTGGTGACACTAACCTATCTATCTGCAGGGCTGGAGTGATATGCTGGTTCTGGTGACAGTAACCTATCTATCTGCAGGGCTGGGGTGATATTTTGGTTCTGGTGACACTAACCTATCTATCTGCAGGGCGGGGTGATAGGCTGGTAATTTTCCAGCGGATCAGTGTTTGGGTAGTGCACGATATGTTACTATTCTCTTCCTCCAGCTTCTTAGAGGAACCTTCCTCCTGAATATGTATTGCGCCGTCCTCATGTAAAGCAGATATATTTGTTACATCGATTCACACTTTGAATCATCAGAATTTCCTTTATGTAAACCGACAAGAAAAGAAAACGTTTCCGTCCTGACTGCTGTGATAAAGAGCCTGAAAAGCGTCTTGTTCTCCGGCGCGCTCGGCGTATTCGGCACTTGTAACACAGAGGAGCCTATTTGTTCACAAGTGACAAAAAGCAGGTGGCACATTCAGGAGATATTAGAGCTATCAATTCTGGAACCGTTTCTGTCTGTTCCTTTGAGGAATGCCTGTTTTCTAGAAAGTTGCATGGAATAATAGTATTAAATTGAATTGTAATGCAGGTGGTTTGAATTACGTGACTGCGCTGCGCTGAGCGCCGGCTGTATGGCCAGAGGTGTCTGGAGCGCTCTCCGAAATCTGGAGATACTATGGGATTAGTGGTTTAGTTTGGAATCGATCACCGATTACTTATTTATTATCAAAATTTATTTATTCATTCATTCATTCATTAAATTTTTTAAATTTGCTTGGCATCTCCTTTAAGGAATTTTTTTATACCATTTTTTTATTTTTTATTTTTTTTTGCCATAAATTGAAGATGACTGTCAGATTGCAACGTACAAGTTATTTTTATTCTTCAATTATTAAGGATATGAGATTTTTTAGTATTTTTTGTTCCCTGCACACATGAACAGGTGGGCTTGGACATATTTCCCATCATTTCTCTTGCACAAACCACGGCATGAAGTGTTACTTCCCGCTGATCGTCATGTTCCGGAGAGAAATTAATCTACGTGCAGATTCCAGTTTCTCTTATTTATCATTTTATTTTTTTATTTTTTTCCATAAAACTCTTTATCTTGCAGAAACTGTCAGATGTGGATGTAATCCCAGCGTTAGCATAATTATACAATAATTTACTCAGCACGTACCTGTGGCCTTGAATGTCCTTAGTAAAGTATCTTTAAGACTGCTGTAGGGCAGAAGTGATGGACGCTGATTAGCTGGTAGGGTGTAATCAGCTGAGCTGGCATGAAGTGCTAAACGAAATAGCTAATAACTGGCACTGACTAGATAATACTATGGAAAGATTTCTGATACTCCAGCGCGACAGAGACGCTGAAATAATATCCAGTCATCAGGATACAGAGAATGAGCACAAGGTGTACACGCTTTATAATGCTTCCTCTACCTGTGCTGTGTGCTCTCCTGTGCGGTGTAGTATATAGAGGACCTGTCCTGTGTGGTGTAGTATATAGAGGACCTGTCCTGTGTGGTGTAGTATATAGAGGACCTGTCCTGTGTGGTGTAGTATATAGAGGACCTGTCCTGTGTGGTGTAGTATATAGAAGACCTGTCCTGTGCGGTGTAGTATATAGAAGACCTGTCCTGTGTGGTGTAGTATATAGAGGATCTCTCCTGTGTGGTGTAGTATATAGAGGATCTCTCCTGTGTGGTGTAGTATATAGAGGACCTGTCCTGTGTGGTGTAGTATATAGAGGATCTGTCCTGTGTGGTGTAGTATATAGAGGATCTGTCCTGTGTGGTGTAGTATATAGAGGATCTGTCCTGTGTGGTGTAGTATATAGAGGACCTGTCCTGTGTGGTGTAGTATATAGAGGACCTGTCCTGTGTGGTGTAGTATATAGAGGATCTCTCCTGTGTGGTGTAGTATATAGAGGTCCTGTCCTGTGTGGTGTAGTATATAGAGGATCTGTCCTGTGTGGTGTAGTATATAGAGGATCTGTCCTGTGTGGTGTAGTATATAAAGGACCTGTCCTGTGTGGTGTAGTATATAGAGGACCTGTCCTGTGTGGTGTAGTATATAGAGGATCTCTCCTGTGTGGTGTAGTATATAGAGGTCCTGTCCTGTGTGGTGTAGTATATAGAGGATCTCTCCTGTGTGGTGTAGTATATAGAGGTCCTGTCCTGTGTGGTGTAGTATATAGAGGATCTGTCCTGTGTGGTGTAGTATATAAAGGACCTGTCCTGTGTGGTGTAGTATATAGAGGACCTGTCCTGTGTGGTGTAGTATATAGAGGACCTGTCCTGTGTGGTGTAGTATATAGAGGACCTGTCCTGTGTGGTGTAGTATATAGAGGACCTGTCCTGTGTGGTGTAGTATATAGAGGACCTGTCCTGTGTGGTGTAGTATATAGAGGACCTGTCCTGTGTGGTGTAGTATATAGAGGACCTGTCCCGTGTGGTGTAGTATATAGAGGATCTGTCCCGTGTGGTGTAGTATATAGAGGATCTGTCCTGTGTGGTGTAGTATATAGAGGATCTGTCCTGTGTGGTGTAGTATATAGAGGACCTGTCCTGTGTGGTGTACTGTAGTATATAGAGGATCTGTCCTGTGTGGTGTAGTATATAGAGGACCTGTCCTGTGTGGTGTAGTATATAGAGGACCTGTCCTGTGTGGTGTAGTATATAGAGGACCTGTCCTGTGTGGTGTAGTATATAGAGGACCTGTCCTGTGTGGTGTAGTATATAGAGGAGCTGTCCTGTGTGGTGTAGTATATAGAGGACCTGTCCTGTGTGGTGTAGTATATAGAGGACCTGTCCTGTGTGGTGTAGTATATAGAGGATCTGTCCTGTGTGGTGTAGTATATAGAGGAGCTGTCCTGTGTGGTGTAGTATATAGAGGATCTGTCCTGTGTGGTGTAGTATATAGAGGACCTGTCCTGTGTGGTGTAGTATATAGAGGACCTGTCCTGTGTGCTGTAGTATATAGAGGATCTGTCCTGTGTGGTGTAGTATATAGAGGACCTGTCCTGTGTGGTGTAGTATATAGAGGACCTCTCCTGTGTGGTGTAGTATATAGAGGACCTCTCCTGTGTGGTGTAGTATATAGAGGATCTGTCCTGTGTGGTGTAGTATATAGAGGACCTGTCCTGTGCGGTGTAGTATATAGAGGACCTGTCCTGTGCGGTGTAGTATATAGAGGACCTGTCCTGTGCGGTGTAGTATATAGAGGACCTGTCCTGTGCGGTGTAGTATATAGAGGACCTGTCCTGTGTGGTGTAGTATATAGAGGATCTGTCCTGTGTGGTGTAGTATATAGAGGATCTGTCCTGTGTGATGTAGTATATAGAGGATCTGTCCTGTGTGGTGTAGTATATAGGGGACCTGTCCTGTGTGGTGTAGTATATAGAGGACCTGTCCTGTGTGGTGTAGTATATAGAGGACCTGTCCTGTGTGGTGTAGTATATAGAGGACCTGTCGGCCATTTATGAAGAAGTCAGTCCTGCCCATTCTTCACCCCCCTATCATTGTCCGCCATGTAGATAAGCCTTGGGTCTGGAGGAAATCCAGAAGGCTTTATAGAAAGATCATGGCATCCTCTTGGAAGGTTTTCACATCGTTGACCCCTCATCCCTACATTTATTGATGTCAGCACTTTAGCCCCAGACGTGTTGCTTATGATTTAACACCAAATCTGAAGACAAAACGCCCAAACTCTAGTGACAAGACCTGTCAGTGGTAGGCCGGTGGGCCGCTGTAATGACTACTATCTGTTTCCGAGATTGTGCAGATAAGTCTGTCGGGTCGCAGGATATCCTGGGGTCTCTTTGTATTAACATTGTCATTATTTTCAGCCTAACCTATAATAGAGCCTCATCTGGTTTGAGTCAGATTGCTGCCTTGGCGTTTTTTTTTTTTTCTTTTTCCTCCTTTGGTTGGTTCTTTTCAGACGTGCTGCTCAGAAGTCATTGAAGCTGAAAGGTCTCAAGGAAATGCGAAGCATCCTCGCGCTGATGATCTACAGTGGTGTGATTGTGCGGCAGTACGTATGGCTCGTGGGCTGACCACATGAAAGCGCACATTTACAGACCAGATGAGCTTAACTTACAAAGTATGCCAGAGCTTCAAAAGCTCGTAGACGACCAGTCCCGTGCAAAATAGAAACCTTGTCTTTCTTCTCTTTATTAACAACACTCTGTCTCCGCTGATAATACGCCCAGGATCTCGTTTGAACCTGGAACGGTTTCCTCCTCGCCGCTCTAGTAATCGTAGACATGGAGGTCGTCTGCGAAGGTAAAAGGCTCTGTCTGGCTGATCTTCAGACGTGACGATTGTGGTGTAATTGTATAGGTCAGGAGTATACAGACAATGTATACAGAGCTGATGGTGCTGGTATATACGTGAACAAAAAAAGGGCGTGCTTATAGTGGAGATGAGTTTGCAATGGATGTTGGAAATAAAAATGTGCGGAGAAATGGACCAGTTGGTCCCTCACCTTCAGGTGTTGTGAATGAGTCACAAAACCAATGGAAGCCTAGACGGTGAGGTGGCTGCAGAATCCACAGACTGATCACCGAGGACCAGACGGTAATGGAAGCAAGGAGGCATGGACGTCTGCGCTCTCTGGTCCACAGATTGGAGTGTCGACAAGGTGAGTAAAATATATGACCTTCATTGGACAAAAATGTATTGCACAACGCGTTTCGAGCTCCACAAGCTCTTCTCCAGGTGCACAATTACTTGCCAGGTGAGGTCTGATGTGTCACATAGAGATCTATAGATCACATCTATATTTTACTCACCTTGTCGACACTCCAATCTGTGGACCAGAGACCGCAGACGTCCATCTCTAGCCGCTGGCCTCCTTCAGTCCGAGTATACAAGAAGAGTAGTGTACACACAAGATTGGAAAATGAAAGGGTTTTTTCGGGGAACAATATTGAGGACCTTTCCTTAACATAGGTCTGAGGGGGTCTGACATCCAGAACCTCATTGATGCACAAAGAATGGAGCAGGAAGCAGACAGCGCTGTTCTCTATGTTGTGGCGGAACTGAGTCACTGCATCTTAGCGCCTAGTCAAATAAATGAAAGCTGATCTGCAGTACCAAGTCTGGCCACTACATGGAGAAAAGAGCTGCGTTTTCTGAGTTTCAGACTCTAAGGTAGGTGATCGATGGGAGTCCCAGGTGTCAGATCCTCACCAGTTTGATATTGGTGACTCATTTTTAGAATAGGCCATCAACATTTTTAGGCCGGAAAACCCCTTTAACTCTATCATAGAAAATATGGTCTAGATGGCACTAGACTTCTGTTTTGGAGAGGTCGTCCCTTAGCAGATTTCCCAAAAGGAAACCCATATGCAGATGTGAACGGGCCTAAAATTCTGCAAAAATTTGAATTGTTTCTGTTTGCTACAATGTTTCCATTTCATTTGTCTATAAATCTAAATCTGATTATGTTCATAATAAAGCCCCTTTAAGGACAGCGATGCTGAATTTTCTTCTTGCTTTTTTTATTATTACATTAATTTATAAAGAAATAATTTCATGTAAATTAAGGTCAGGGGATTATTTTTTTTCCTCTTGGTAAATATGACTTCTATAGTCTCGCATTAAAGTAACTGTATTTAAGATGACCTTAAGGTTTTTCTGCATTTTGCACAATTGTGAACATAAAGCTGTTGGTCTCCTGGAAGGAAATGCTGATACAGAAGCTGTCAGGAGTTATCATTCTCTCCCGTATTTTTCCTCACATTACTTCAGGTCCTTTCTTTGCAGATAAGCCCTGTGGCTTCATAAACCTCACCTTGTTCCAATTGCTTAAATAGTGGCCGGAGGGGAAAAATTAATGTTGATGTCAAACACAATAACAAGTGACATACAGTTCTGCCTTGCATTGCATTAGGGTAAACTTAACTTTCCTTGTCCTTAGCGCTAGGTGTTAAATGGAAGTGTTTAATAGTCTCCGAGCCCCACAGATCATCTATTAACAATAGAAATCTTCCATTTGTGGCCTTTGTTGTATGACAAAGCTGCTTCTAAATGATGCACGATGGTCATGGAGGATTAGGATCTATTATTTATATACAGTTAGCATGTTCGGCTATCCCAAGGATAGATCTTCAGCATTCCCCTTTATATGTGTCGTCCCGCTATTAAAGGGTGTGCAAAAAAAGATAAAAAATAAAGCTTTACAAAATTAAAAAACAAGTCACTGTTCACCTCTCCTTTCCCCTGGTGATCCAGTGCTGCCTCTCTGACAGTCCCCTAGCATAGATGACATGTGAACCCTTGACATCATGGCTCTCATCATTGGGGCTCATGACCGCCCCGTCCATGGATTGGCTCCAGTGACTACATAGAAACAGAAAGAGTAGGGAAGATCATCTGGACGCAGAAAATAATGAAAAAAAAAAATAATTTTTAACTTTTTTTTTTGTAGAAATGCAAACTTCGACTATTTGACTTCTGCTATGTGTATAGCTTATGTTTTATGCTTTCCTTGACTTGTCCAATATCTCAATTTCAGGGTCCTTTTCACCAGCGCGGTGCTTAACCTGGCTGAACTCGTCGCTCTCCGACCCGACCTCGGGAAACTGAGAAAGGTTTTGTATTTCCATGAAAACCAGTTGGTTTACCCTGTGCGAAAAAATCAAGACCGAGATTTCCAGTACGGTTACAACCAAATCCTCTCATGGTAAGTATGCTCTCTACTGTTTCAAACTTACCACAAAATGGACTATTTTTTATACAAAATTTTTATGTTAAACACATATATATAGAATCTTTGATCTTTTTTTTTTTTTTTAAATAATTCCATACCACTCTATTGAGAAAAGGTATAGTCTTCAATTTTCACTCTGGCCGCCAAGCCTAATAATGGAAGGATTCTTGCCCATTCTGCAGTAGTGGAGTGACCTCATTTTCATTGCAGATGGGTTTACAATGGCAGATAACACCTCTATATATTATTGAGCCATCACTGCAATTTCTATCGACAATAGATGATGTCACAGCTTATTTCCTTCCCCTCGCTGCACAGAGCATGCCTAGAAATCTCTCCCCTAGACCTCAGTAAGTCAGCTCTGGTCTATTACTATCTATGGCCACAAGACTACTGTAAAGCAGATCACTAAATGCTGTTAACCTAAAGCTACATGTACACTACTGTATGTATGTGGCTGGTCCATGGTAAACTGGCACGGGTAACACATGGGTGATATCTGTATGCCGCTCGTTCCTCCACTGGCCCATTTACCTGATCTAGGTGTAGGGCCTATCCTGAGTTTTGCCCCTGACTCGCTGCCGTATACACAACCCCTGATAATACATAGAGTGACAAAGCACACGGTTGCATACTCAGAGCCTTAAGGTGCGTTCACATGTTGCAGCCTTGTCATGTTTATGAGATTGTTTTTGCAAAGAGGAATGGATGCAAACCCTATAAGTCCCCACGCCCAGGTAGAAGACCATAGACGATTATCCAGCACGATGATAAGTACAATCCCGGACCCCTTCGTGGCTGCAAACCTGTGCATGCCATTATAGGAGAAGATAAAAAATGCAAATTGTATACAGGAGGAAAACATTAATGTATTGACTTTTATGTAAATGTCACGTCTGCTGCAGAGAAAACTTGCAACCCTCTCCTAACCTTTCATATTTAAAGGCATTATAACCTCAGAGCCGCTCTCCGCTTAATTATTCCTGCAGGGAAATGCATATGCTACACTTAGGATTAGATATTTGTTCCCTCTGTAGATTCTGTGCGCACTACCAGGGCTGCCTCTGCCTCCCCTTTGCTTCTCTTTGCCATTTACCAGTTGTTCCAGTTGAAAGCAGCGATGACCCCGGCGCCGTCATAATGTTCAGTGATTAAAACTCTGCTAATGTGCAAGGCTGGGTGTGCAGGTTGAAGCCTCTAGGGATAGCACAGGCACTGACAATGACATGTGAACCTGGCCCAAGGATTGCATTAAATTGGATAAAACAACTTTATGGTTAATGACTAGAACAGGTGAATGTAAGAAACATTGTAATATATCTTATTAGCCGCTTCCGGATCACCCATTGACTATATACTCAAGCAGGTGGTCCATTTTTAACTCTGCAAGGATGTACCTTTATGTCCTTGCAGGGTTACAGGGGTTGCACCACTATGGACACGTATTTCCTATCCACAGGACAAGGGAAAGTGTCTCATTGCAGGGGTCCGATCACCGGTGATCAGGAGAAGAAAGTCCCTCTAAGACCTCCTTGTGAATGGAGCACCATTCACCTTGTTTGTTCCCGATTGCGCATGTGTAGAAGATTGAAAGCCAGGTCGGAAGACGACGCGCATCGGCGCTCCATACACTTCTATGGGGTGTCCGAGATTACAGTCCCAGCAGTCCCATAGTAGTGAATTAGCACTGGTCACACTAGTGCACCGGTGCTCCATTTACAAGGAGGCCTTAGAGGGACTTTCAGTTCCCTGTTCTTCTGATCCATGGGACACCTGGTGATCCGACCTCCAGCGATCGGACACGGTCCTTAGTGACAAAATAGCATAAAATAAACTGCAAAAAGGTGCAAACCCTGTTCCATATTGTGCCTGCACTGACCGGGCTGAAAGTGAAGCGACTCTGGTGACCCCTGGGACCAATCACCGGCCTCTGTGGTCACATGTTGGGTATCAGTGACATCACTAATACGTATCGTGGCCAATGATTGGACACAGGGGTCAGCTGACCTGCTTCACTTTGAGCCCGGGTAGTGCAAGCATGGTATGGAACGGGGTTCACGTAGGAGAGGTTTTTTTTATATTTTTTTTAGCCCAATCCGCACTCCTCCTCAAAATTACCTAATCTTTGGATTTTCCCATAGTCCTTGAATAGGGCCAATCCTTATTGGCAGTCCACTTATACCCTTGGTGGCACCGAAAATGTGTCGAAAAGCTGTTGTGTTTTCATTTTCCAAGTTTACCCCAAATTCTTCTTCCTCGATGCGGGGTCCCTGCGTCGTGCCTGTCATCGGATGTACAGTAGTGAGAATCCAGTCGCTTCAGTGGGTGGAAAAAGCGAAAATTAGAGGTCAGCTTCCTTTATCTTGTATAATGGAGTGTGAGGAGCCTCTTTGATAAATTTCAGAGGATAAGACGTCTCTCTTGCTCCATTATAGCCAATGAAGCATATCCGCATCAGTTTAACCGTTATAGCTTCACATGGAGTTAAATAATGTTCTAGACCTTTAACAGGAGCGCCGCACCATTTTCACGAGCTGCTAAGCTATCACTCAGCAATGTATCTTAATGTACGCAAGTTGGAAGTAAAAAATGATGGCGTGCACATGTCACAAAACCCTGTTGTCTGTGCGTTGGCCGCTTTGCCCATTGTCTTGCTTAACCTTCAGTGACTGGCGTAACATTGTGCTTATTATAACGGGGGACAGAATTAGCCTATCTGATACTGGGAAAGTGGGATGGCAAGCAAAATTGCTAACTAGCTTCTACATGGTCCTGAATGGCAAATCTGCCTAGCAATTTTTGCAAGTTTTAATGGGAAAAGCAACAACGTCTCTGCAACGGAGGCAGCAATTCACGACCAGAAAACGGGGTTTGGTTCAGGTGACACTAACCTATCTATCTGCAGGGCTGGGGTGATATGCTGGTTCTGGTGACAGTAACCTATCTATCTGCAGGGCTGGGGTGATATACTGGTTCTGGTGACAGTAACCTATCTATCTGCAGGGCTGGGGTGATATGCTGGTTCTGGTGACAGTAACCTATCTATCTGCAGGGCTGGGGTGATATACTGGTTCTGGTGACAGTAACCTATCTATCTGCAGGGCTGGGGTGATATACTGGTTCTGGTGACACTAACCTATCTATCTGCAGGGCTGGGGTGATATGCTGGTTCTGGTGACAGTAACCTATCTATCTGCAGGGCTGGGGTGATATGCTGGTTCTGGTGACACTAACCTATCTATCTGCAGGACTGGGGTGATATGCTGGGTCTGGTGACACTAACCTATCTATCTGCAGGGCTGGGGTGATATGCTGGTTCTGGTGACAGTAACCTATCTATCTGCAGGGCTGGGGTGATATACTGGGGTCTGGTGACAGTAACCTATCTATCTGCAGGGCTGGGGTGATATGCTGGGTCTGGTGACAGTAACCTATCTATCTGCAGGGCTGGGGTGATATACTGGTTCTGGTGACACTAACCTATCTATCTGCAGGGCTGGGGTGATATGCTGGTTCTGGTGACAGTAACCTATCTATCTGCAGGGTTGGGGTGATATGCTGGGTCTGGTGACAGTAACCTATCTATCTGCAGGACTAGGGTGATATGCTGGTTCTGGTGACACTAACCTATCTATCTGCAGGGCTGGGGTGATATGCTGGTTCTGGTGACACTAACCTATCTATCTGCAGGGCTGGGGTGATATACTGGTTCTGGTGACAGTAACCTATCTATCTGCAGGGCTGGGGTGATATACTGGTTCTGGTGACAGTAACCTATCTATCTGCAGGGCTGGGGTGATATACTGGTTCTGGTGACAGTAACCTATCTATCTGCAGGGCTGGGGTGATATGCTGGGTCTGTTGACAGTAACCTATCTATCTGCAGGGCTGGGGTGATATGCTTGTTCTGGTGACAGTAACCTATCTATCTGCAGGACTGGGGTGATATGCTGGTTCTGGTGACAGTAACCTATCTATCTGCAGGGCTGGGGTCATATGCAGGTCCTGGTGACCCTAGCCTATCTATCTGTAGGGCTGGGGTTAGAGGTCACACAGGAGCTGTCACTGATCTGTCTTAGACTCCTATGTGATCTATGACTAAGCCATGTGATTTAAACACCTTGACAGAAGTTGACGTTGGCCGCGCGGTGCCGGTGATCCGCAATGCTCCTTGGAATACACAGTGACCTGGGTTCACGGTTGTATTGTCATACTCTTGCAATCTTCAAATGCATCTTGTGCTTTCCTTGGGGATGGGATGAGTGGTCTTACCCTATAAATATTGCATCATAAACTCTTCACGTCTTCCATTCTATATTATTTAGCGCGACAAGCACCCGAAAGTGCAAAAGCTAAAAAGAGCCTGAGCCTTGGTAGGAATGACCTCGGCACACGTCTATTGTTCTGATTTCATGGCAGTAAAAAAATGTCAAAATTTACACCTTTTTTTAAGCATCAATGGAGTCTCTGCTGGAGATTGTGGGAAGAGTCTCAGACTTTGGGCACCTTGTTCTGGTTCTGGATGGTGCCAGTATAAGGGATCCAGCTCTACAATGTCTATATGAGATAATAAGGCGTATGGACTGGGGTTATCCTCTAGAAACAGCCCCTTTAATGTTTAAAGGGATTTTCGGCATCTTAAAAGGGTGTTCCATTACTTTTTGATTGATGACCTCTCCTTAGTCCAACATGTGGGACCCCCGTTGAAGCCTAGGTGGTCCCTGAGTGTCACTTGTGCTTCATGTGAGATCACGTTCTAGTAAATAGAAATGCTGCGGACTCTTCCAACAGCTAAATGGCTAGGGACCTGGGGCTTAGGGCCATCAATTAAAGGGATTATCTATTATTGGGCGTGGACTGTCGTTACCCAAATAATTTGTGATAAGGAGAAACAATAATTCTATATAATTGAAAATGACATCTACTAAGTGCCTATAGAATTCCCCAATCTTGTATATTTTATCTTCCAGTTTAGTGGCGGACATTGTGGTGTTTAACTCCGCCTTTAACATGGAGTCTTTCCTGACGTCTATCAGCAAGTTCCTGAAGTTGATGCCAGATCACCGGCCTAAGAATCTCCATCAGCTCATCAGGCCCAAGTGCCGGGTCATTCATTTTCCCATCAGGTTTCCTGACGTCAGCCGGTAGGTAACCGCTCACCTCCTGTGTCTATTGGATTGCTATAACCTGCATGCACCGATCTGTAGATCTGCAAGGAGTCACCACAATCTCCTCTATGGTACGGATAAGCGGAGGGCAGTGACAGGGCCATTATACTACACGTGACAGGGCCATTATACTACACGTGACAGGGCCATTATACTACATGTGGGGGCACTGAAGGTGCCAATACA
Source organism: Leptodactylus fuscus (assembly GCF_031893055.1). Lineage (NCBI taxonomy): Eukaryota > Metazoa > Chordata > Amphibia > Anura > Leptodactylidae > Leptodactylus > Leptodactylus fuscus. The sequence goes on from NC_134272.1 coordinate 83,181,047, forward strand.
TAACTGTTGACTGAGGCTCCACACAAAGCCTTATTTTGTTAAAGGGATTCTACCATTAAAATTGAATTTTTTCTCTTTGACACGTGGGAATAACCTTAAGAAAGGCTATTCTTCTCCTTCCTTTAGTTGTCTTCTCCGCGCCTCCGTTCGGTAGAAATCCCGGTTTTCGTTGGTATGCAAATGAGTTCTCTCGCAGCACTGGGGGCAGTCCCTGGCACTCAAACAGCACTGGGGACGTCCCCAATGCTGCAAGAGAACTCTCCAGCGCCGCCTCCATCTTCTTCAGGAACGGCCTCTTCACGCGTCTTCTTCTGGCGTTGGCAGCCAAACTTCTAGGCTTCAGGCCTAGGGTAGAGCCGACTGCGCATGTCCCAGGCCACAAGAAAATTGCCACTTACTTACTGTGTAAGCGGCCAATTTTCTTGCGGTCGTGGGCGTGCGCAGACAGCTCTGCCCGATGCCTAGAAGTTTGACCGCCAGCACCGGAAGAAGCCGCATTATGAGGCCGTTCCTGAAGAAGATGGTTGCGGTGCTGGAGCGTTCTCTCGCAGCATTGGGCACACCCCCAGTGCTGTTTGAGTGCTAGGGACCGCCCCCAGTGCTGTGAGAGAACTCATTTGCATACCAACGAAAACTGGGATTTATACCGAACGGTGGTGCGGATAAGACATCTAAAGGAAGGAGAAGAATAGGCTTTCTTAAGGCTATTCCTACGTGTCAAAGAGAAAAAATTCAATTTTAATGGTAGAATCCCTTTAATGTTTACAAGTCTCTTTAGTAGTCTTCAGTTGGGACTTTATCTCTTGAGAAGGTTGAGCACCACCGCTCTGCTACATCTCTACCACCTTTTCCCTGCCTTGTTTTTGGATTGTTGGGGGAATGCTCCTCCGCACCACCTGTTGCAAATGAAAGTTTTACTTGATACAAAACACAAGTGCAAGGTATTCCCGAAATTCTTCTTTCCCCCTTTGCTATCCCTTCTCCTTCCTCTTTATACATAGTCGTCTAGGAGTCCGTGAGTTCATTTCATTTACCAATTGCGCGGCTCCCCTGAAACTAGCTGAGTGGAAATGGAGAAGAAAAAGGTTAAGGATTGCTGTGGCCAAACTGTAGATTTCTAAAGCGAGCTCTTAGCCCAGAGTGTTTTTGAGTTATTTTCAAATGGTAATTTGCTTTATCCAAACCAAACGCACATAGTGTAAGTAAGTGATTATTTGCATGACTGACAATCATTCCCTGCCTGCAGTCTTTTTAAAATGCATAATTTTGCAGAGATGCAAAATAAAATACAAAAAAAAAAAATCTCAAGGCTAAAGAACTTAGGTGATTTATTTTGTGCTAAGTCTGACCTCTATTTCTGCTCCGTTCTTAACCCATTGTATTCCCGGTGTGCAATAATTACACTGCCATAGAAAAATAGTCCTTGAGCTGCTGACGTTGGTTAAGTATTTGGAAATTTTATTTAATTTCTTTTTTCTTTTTTTAAGTAAATTTTGTCAGGTTGAAATCCAGCTTGTTAAATACATGGGTCCCTCATGAGGCTAACTGTGACCAGTGTGATTTAGTCCTTGTGCAGACACCATAACACCCTGCTAGGACAAGGCAATGTCCCATCCTGTTAGCAATGCACAGTGCAAAGAAGATGTAGTTTCAGGGACATAACAGGCAACCATGGAGCCCATGGCAAAAAGAGCAAGGATAATATACTCAGTGATGTCACAGTACAGGGATAATACACTCAGTGATGTCACAGTACAGGGATAATACACACAGTGATGTCACAGTACAGGGATAATACACACAGTGATGTCACAGTACAGAGATAATACACACAGTGATGTCACAGTACAGGGATAATACACACAGTGATGTCACAGTACAGGATAATACACACAGTGATGTCACAGTACAGGGATAATACACACAGTGATGTCACAGTACAGAGATAATACACACAGTGATGTCACAGTACAGGGATAATACACACAGTGATGTCACAGTACAGAGATAATACACACAGTGATGTCACAGTACAGAGATAATACACACAGTGATGTCACAGTACAGAGATAATACACACAGTGATGTCACAGTACAGGATAATACACACAGTGATGTCACAGTACAGAGATAATACACACAGTGATGTCACAGTACAGGATAATACACACAGTGATGTCACAGTACAGGATAATACACACAGTGATGTCACAGTACAGGGATAATACACACAGTGATGTCACAGTACAGAGATAATACACACAGTGATGTCACAGTACAGGGATAATACACACAGTGATGTCACAGTACAGGGATAATACACACAGTGATGTCACAGTACAGAGATAATACACACAGTGATGTCACAGTACAGGATAGTACACACAGTGATGTCACAGTACAGGGATAATACACACAGTGATGTCACAGTACAGAGATAATACACACAGTGATGTCACAGTACAGAGATAATACACACAGTGATGTCACAGTACAGGGATAATACACACAGTGATGTCACAGTACAGAGATAATACACACAGTGATGTCACAGTACAGGATAATACACACAGTGATGTCACAGTACAGGGATAATACACACAGTGATGTCACAGTACAGGGATAATACACACAGTGATGTCACAGTACAGGATAATACACACAGTGATGTCACAGTACAGGGATAATACACACAGTGATGTCACAGTACAGGATAATACACACAGTGATGTCACAGTACAGGGATAATACACACAGTGATGTCACAGTACAGGATAATACACACAGTGATGTCACAGTACAGGGATAATACACACAGTGATGTCACAGACAACAAAGATCACCGTGTATACTTGTGACATAATTCCTTTGGAAAATAACGCACATTATGACATCACAGCTCACATCAGTCATCACTAACTGCTCCTTATTCATTTATAACGGAAATGTCTCCGTAATTCTCACAGCCCATAAGATCTCCTGCATCTTCTATCCTGATACAAGTAGTTACAGATAGGAGTTATTTTCCTGATAATGGACAGCTCCTTTAAGTTAGTGCAGCCTTTATTGCAGCAGAGTACAGTTCATGGCGGCCTATATTCTTCCTGTATACCTGATGGTCTTGAATCTGATTTTCCTGCTACTGAAGAGATCCAAGACGTCTTGTGCCACATGCGAACCTCGAGCCGGAAGACTAATGCTGATGAAAAACGTATCCGACAAAGAAAATGCCTTCGTTCATATGGTGACAAAAGTTTCTGTGTGTTTACGGCGGTCCGACTGTCGTGCTGCTCGGTATTCATGTCTGTACATTGCTCAGCATCAAACCCCTCATCTGAGTCTCCGGTACGATAACGCTGCAGACGCTCGGCGGCCAGGCGCAGAATTATTGTGAATATTTAATGGCTGCAGGAAATTGTTCGTGTTACCGATCTGTTATTTTACACTACACCTTTTGCATTTTTTAGAAGCCCGAGAACAATACAACCACAATACAGCACTTGTCTTGGTTTATTCCAGCCCTGGGTAATGGAAAACCCATGTTCACGTAAAAAGTGGTGAATTGGGATTTCTGTGTTTTATTTTTTAACAAATACTATCATGGAGACGACATGCTAAGCGCGCGCCCTGGCTGTCTGATCTCAGATACTAAACTAAATCCTTCTATGAGATGAAGAACTAGGTCGTGTCATCTGAAGGACTTCTAAGATTAGGTGACAACTTCTGCCCAAAGACGTTACGGTCCACACACATGCATTGAGTTGCACTAAGTTTGTAGTTTAGTGTATTTGGGACACATTGGGGCTCAGAACGTGTCATTAGGGGAAATCTGTTGAGTTTCCTATCTGATAGTAGCATTGGATAGAGGAGAAGATACTGAGTTTGGGATGTATACTTTACTATGGCTTAATTCTATACTTTTAGTACCTGGCAGGACTCGTGGGGTTAACCTGTGAGTCTTGCTTCTCTTGCCTACTCAATGCTTATGACAGGTCTCATTGTCTAGATAAGATAATCCTTTAATAGTCCCACCATGGGGAAATTCAGTGTGTTACAACAGCTTGAATAATACAGTAATATATTGCAAGAAAGACACATACAAGTTCATAGCAGATAAAAAAGATACTAGGAGTCATAGTAACTAAGAGGAAAGGAAAGACTTCAGGATCATTTAGTTCTCTGTGCGGAGTGAAGAGTCTACAATCTCTTTCTGGAACATTTCTTGATGGCTGTGTGTAGATGAGGAAGCAGGACTCACAGGCTTTCTCTATGATGGGGGGAGCAGGACTCACAGGCTTTCTCTATGAGTGGGTGAGGGGAGCAGGACTCACAGGCTTTCTCTATAAGTGGGTGAGTGGAGCAGGACTCACAGGCTTTCTCTATGAGTGGGTGAGGGGAGCAGGACTCACAGGCTTTCTCAATGGGTGGGTGGAAGATGTCGGACTCACAGGCTTTCTCTATGAGTGGTGGGAGATGTCGGACTCACAGGCTTTCTCTATGAGTGGCGGGAGACGTTGGACTCACAGGCTTTCTCTATGAGTGGTGGGAGATGTTGGACTCACGGGCTTTCTCTATGAGTGGTGGGGGGAGCAGAACTCACAGGCTTTCTCTATGAGTGGTGGGAGAAGCAGGACTCACAGGCTTTCTCTATGAGTGGTGGGAGATGTCGGACTCACAGGCTTTCTCAATGGGTGGGTGGGAGATGTTGGACTCACAGGCTTTCTCTATGAGTGGTGGGAGATGTCAGACTCACAGGCTTTCTCTATGAGTGGTGGGAGATGTCAGACTCACAGGCTTTCTCTATGAGTGGTGGGAGATGTTGGACTCACAGGCTTTCTCTATGAGTGGTGGGGGGAGCAGGACTCACAGGCTTTCTCTATGAGTGGTGGGAGAAGCAGGACTCACAAGCTTTCTCTATGAGTGGTGGGAGATGTCGGACTCACAGGCTTTCTCAATGGGTGGGTGGGAGATGTTGGACTCACAGACTTTCTCTATGAGTGGTGGGAGATGTTGGACTCAGGCTTTCTCTATGAGTGGTGGGAGATGTTGGACTCACAGGCTTTCTCTATGAGTGGTGGGGGGAGCAGAACTCACAGGCTTTCTCTATGAGTGGTGGGAGATGTCAGACTCACAGGCTTTCTCTATGAGTGGTGGGAGATGTCAGATTCACAGGCTTTCTCTATGAGTGGTGGGAGATGTTGGACTCACAGGCTTTCTCTATGAGTGGTGGGAGATGTCAGATTCACAGGCTTTCTCTATGAGTGGTGGGAGATGTTGGACTCACAGGCTTTCTCTATGAGTAGGTGGGAGATGTCGAACTCACAGGCTTTCTCTATGAGTGGTGGGAGATGTCGGACTCAGAGGCTTTCTCTATGAGTGGTGGGAGATGTCGGACTCACAGGCTTTCTCTATGAGTGGTAGGAGATGTCGGACTCACAGGCTTTCTCTATGAGTGGTGGGAGATGTCGGACTCACAGGCTTTCTCTATGAGTGGTGGGAGATGTCGGACTCACAGGCTTTCTCTATGAGTGGTGGGAGATGTCAGATTCACAGGCTTTCTCTATGAGTGGTGGGAGATGTTGGACTCACAGGCTTTCTCTATGAGTAGGTGGGAGATGTCGGACTCAGAGGCTTTCTCTATGAGTGGTGGGAGAAGCAGGACTCACAGGCTTTCTCTATGATTAGGTGGGAGATGTCGAACTCACAGGCTTTCTCTATGAGTGGTGGGAGAAGCAGGACTCACAGGCTTTCTCTCTGAGTGGTAGGAGATGTCGGACTCACAGGCTTTCTCTATGAGTAGGTGGGAGATGTCGGACTCACAGGCTTTCTCTATGAGTGGTGGGAGAAGCAGGACTCACAGGCTTTCTCTCTGAGTGGTAGGAGATGTCGGACTCACAGGCTTTCTCTATGAGTGGTGGGAGATGTTGGACTCACAGGCTTTCTCTATGAGTGGTGGGGGGAGCAGGACTCACAGGCTTTCTCTATGAGTGGTGGGAGAAGCAGGACTCACAGGCTTTCTCTATGAGTGGTGGGAGATGTCGGACTCACAGGCTTTCTCAATGGGTGGGTGGGAGATGTTGGACTCACAGGCTTTCTCTATGAGTGGTGGGAGATGTTGGACTCACAGACTTTCTCTATGAGTGGTGGGAGATGTTGGACTCAGGCTTTCTCTATGAGTGGTGGGAGATGTCGGACTCACAGGCTTTCTCTATGAGTGGTAGGAGATGTCGGACTCACAGGCTTTCTCTATGAGTGGTGGGAGATGTTGGACTCATAGGCTTTCTCTATGAGTGGTGGGAGATGTCAGATTCACAGGCTTTCTCTATGAGTGGTGGGAGATGTTGGACTCACAGGCTTTCTCTATGAGTAGGTGGGAGATGTCGGACTCAGAGGCTTTCTCTATGAGTGGTGGGAGATGTTGGACTCACAGGCTTTCTCTATGAGTGGTGGGGGGAGCAGGACTCACAGGCTTTCTCTATGAGTGGTGGGAGAAGCAGGACTCACAGGCTTTCTCTATGAGTGGTGGGAGATGTTGGACTCACAGGCTTTCTCTATGAGTGGTGGGAGATGTTGGACTCACAGACTTTCTCTATGAGTGGTGGGAGATGTTGGACTCAGGCTTTCTCTATGAGTGGTGGGAGGTGTCAGACTCACAGGCTTTCTCTATGAGTGGTGGGAGATGTTGGACTCACAGGCTTTCTCTATGAGTGGTGGGGGGAGCAGGACTCACAGGCTTTCTCTATGAGTGGTGGGAGATGTTGGACTCACAGGCTTTCTCTATGAGTGGTGGGAGATGTCGGACTCACAGGCTTTCTCTATGAGTGGTAGGAGATGTCGGACTCACAGGCTTTCTCTATGACTGGTGGGAGATGTCAGATTCACAGGCTTTCTCTATGAGTGGTGGGAGATGTTGGACTCACAGGCTTTCTCTATGAGTGGTGGGAGATGTCAGATTCACAGGCTTTCTCTATGAGTGGTGGGAGATGTCGGACTCACAGGCTTTCTCTATGAGTAGGTGGGAGATGTCGGACTCACAGGCTTTCTCTATGAGTGGTGGGAGATGTCGGACTCACAGGCTTTCTCTATGAGTGGTGGGAGATGTTGGACTCACAGGCTTTCTCTATGAGTGGTGGGAGATGTCGGACTCACAGGCTTTCTCTATGAGTGGTGGGAGATGTCAGACTCAGAGGCTTTCTCTATGAGTGGTGGGAGATGTTGGACTCACAGGCTTTCTCTATGAGTGGTGGGAGATGTCGGACTCACAGGCTTTCTCTATGAGTAGTGGGAGATGTCGGACTCACAGGCTTTCTCTATGAGTGGTAGGAGATGTCGGACTCACAGGCTTTCTCTATGAGTGGTGGGAGATGTCGGACTCACAGGCTTTCTCTATGAGTGGTGGGAGATGTCGGACTCACAGGCTTTCTCTATGAGTGGTGGAAGAAGCAGGACTCACAGGCTTTCTCTATGAGTGGTGGGAGATGTCAGATTCACAGGCTTTCTCTATGAGTAGATGGGAGATGTCGGACTGACAGGCTTTCTCTATGAGTGGTGGGAGATGTTGGACTCGTAGGCTTTCTCTATGAGTAGATGGGAGATGTCGGACTCAGAGGCTTTCTCTATGAGTGGTGGAGTCTATTTAGTAGGGGGAGCAGGACTCACAGGTCTTACCTGCATCTCTTGATCACATGACCAACTCTGCTTAACTCTGTGTAACAGCAAAAAGGGTAGAGCAGAGCCGGTGATGGGACAGAGAACTACAGAAGTGTGCAGAGACGTCTGGCACCCCCCCCGCACTCTGGAAAGCGAATACTCAGGTTGGCGGGGGTGCTGGGGGACTCTTCTTATTATTAGTAAGAATTTGTTCGGTGCAGGGATTATACTGTAAAAAAAAAGAGCGCTCAGTTTAAAAGGGGTCCTAAATCCCCCAGTAATAGGAGTAGTATAGTGCTGAGGTGGGGGAGAGAGGTTACTTTTTCATTTTCGAATTTCGTTTTTAGAGGTGATCAGTACCCCAAAATATCAGTGAATGTGAATTTATCACCTTTCCAGGTCTATATAGTCCTACATAGAGAGGCAGGGCCCGCGGCTGCCCATCAGATGCTAATGTACACCGAGAACAGAAGGCTGCAATGATGTGATACGCTTTAGTGTGCTGAACATATGAGATGTGTATTATGTGATTGATCTACACATGTCCTGCCCATATATCCTGTCTAGAGATGAGCGAACAGTGTTCTATCGAACACATGTTCGATCGGATATCAGGGTGTTCGCCATGTTCGAATCGAATCGAACACCACGTGGTAAAGTGCGCCAAAATTCGATTCCCCTCCCACCTTCCCTGGCGCCTTTTTTGCACCAATAACAGCGCAGGGGAGGTGGGACAGGAACTACGACACTGGGGGCATTGAAAAAAATTGGAAAAAGTCATTGGCTGCCGAAATCAGGTGACCTCCATTTTAGACGAATAGTGGATTTCAAATCCGGGTCATATGAGAATGTGAACTTTGTGACTATGAGACAGGGATAGCTGTACAGGCAGGGATAGCTAGGGATAACCTTTATTTAGGGGGGGATGTTATTAAAAATAACTTTTTGGGGCTCTATCGGGTGTGTAATTGTGATTTTTGTGAGATAAACTTTTTCCCATAGGGATGCATTGGCCAGCGCTGATTGGCCGAATTCCGTACTCTGGCCAATCAGCGCTGGCCAATGCATTCTATTAGCTTGATGAAGCAGAGTGTGCACAAGGGTTCAAGCGCACCCTCGGCTCTGATGTAGCAGAGCCGAGGCTGCACAAGGGTTCAAGCGCACCCTCGGCTCTGATGTAGGAGAGCCGAGGGTGCACTTGAACCCTTGTGCACCCTCAGCTCTGCTACATCAGAGCCGAGGGTGCGCTTGAACCCTTGTGCACACTCTGCTTCATCAAGCTAATAGAATGCATTGGCCAGCGCTGATTGGCCAATGTATTCTATTAGCCTGATGAAGTAGAGCTGAATGTGTGTGCTAAGCACACACATTCAGCTCTACTTCATCGGGCTAATAGAATGCATTGGCCAGCGCTGATTGGCCAGAGTACGGAACTCGACCAATCAGCGCTGGCTCTGCTGGAGGAGGCGGAGTCTAAGATCGCTCCACACCAGTCTCCATTCAGGTCCGACCTTAGACTCCGCCTCCTCCGGCAGAGCCAGCGCTGATTGGCCGAAGGCTGGCCAATGCATTCCTATGCGAATGCAGAGACTTAGCAGTGCTGAGTCAGTTTTGCTCAACTACACATCTGATGCACACTCGGCACTGCTACATCAGATGTAGCAATCTGATGTAGCAGAGCCGAGGGTGCACTAGAACCCCTGTGCAAACTCAGTTCACACTAATAGAATGCATTGGCCAGCGCTGATTGGCCAATGCATTCTATTAGCCCGATGAAGTAGAGCTGAATGTGTGTGCTAAGCACACACATTCAGCACTGCTTCATCACGCCAATACAATGCATTAGCCAGTGCTGATTGGCCAGAGTACGGAATTCGGCCAATCAGCGCTGGCTCTGCTGGAGGAGGCGGAGTCTAAGGTCGGACCTGAATGGAGACTGGTGTGGAGCGATCTTAGACTCCGCCTCCTCCAGCAGAGCCAGCGCTGATTGGTCGAGTTCCGTACTCTGGCCAATCAGCGCTGGCCAATGCATTCTATTAGCCCGATGAAGTAGAGCTGAATGTGTGTGCTTAGCACACACATTCAGCTCTACTTCATCAGGCTAATAGAATACATTGGCCAATCAGCGCTGGCCAATGCATTCTATTAGCTTGATGAAGCAGAGTGTGCACAAGGGTTCAAGCGCACCCTCGGCTCTGATGTAGCAGAGCCGAGGCTGCACAAGGGTTCAAGTGCACCCTCGGCTCTCCTACATCAGAGCCGAGGGTGCGCTTGAACCCTTGTGCACACTCTGCTTCATCAAGCTAATAGAATGCATTGGCCAGCACTGATTGGCCAGAGTACGGAATTCGGCCAATCAGCGCTGGCCAATGCATTCTATTAGCCCGATGAAGTAGAGCTGAATGTGTGTGCTAAGCACACACATTCAGCACTGCTTCATCACGCCAATACAATGCATTAGCCAGTGCTGATTGGCCAGAGTACGGAATTCGGCCAATCAGCGCTGGCTCTGCTGGAGGAGGCGGAGTCTAAGATCGCTCCACACCAGTCTCCATTCAGGTCCGACCTTAGACTCCGCCTCCTCCAGCAGAGCCAGCGCTGATTGGCCGAATTCCGTACTCTGGCCAATCAGCACTGGCTAATGCATTGTATTGGCTTGATGAAGCAGTGCTGAATGTGTGTGCTTAGCACACACATTCAGCTCTACTTCATCGGGCTAATAGAATGCATTGGCCAATCAGCGCTGGCCAATGCATTCTATTAGCGTGAACTGAGTTTGCACAGGGGTTCTAGTGCACCCTCGGCTCTGCTACATCAGATTGCTACATCTGATGTAGCAGTGCCGAGTGTGCATCAGATGTGTAGTTGAGCAAAACTGACTCAGCACTGCTAAGTCTGCATTCGCATAGGAATGCATTGGCCAGCCTTCGGCCAATCAGCGCTGGCTCTGCCGGAGGAGGCGGAGTCTAAGGTCGGACCTGAATGGAGACTGGTGTGGAGCTATCTTAGACTCCGCCTCCTCCAGCAGAGCCAGCGCTGATTGGTCGAGTTCCGTACTCTGGCCAATCAGCACTGGCCAATGCATTTCTATGGGGAAAAGTTAGCTTGCGAAAATCGCAAACTGACAGGGATTTCCATGAAATAAAGTGACTTTTATGCCCCCAGACATGCTTCCCCTGCTGTCCCAGTGTCATTCCAGGGTGTTGGTATCATTTCCTGGGGTGTCATAGTGGACTTGGTGACCCTCCAGACACGAATTTGGGTTTCCCCCTTAACGAGTTTATGTTCCCCATAGACTATAATGGGGTTCGAAACCCATTCGAACACTCGAACAGTGAGCGGCTGTTCGAATCGAATTTCGAACCTCGAACATTTTAGTGTTCGCTCATCTCTAATCCTGTCCCAAAACCCACAACACTCACTGGCTACAGCTTGACTTACACGTGCAAGAGTCACATGAGGACGTACATAAAAAATGTGCAAGCCAGGTGATAGACCAAAGCACGGTTTCCCCTTATTCTGTGGTCCTAGCAATTCCGACTGCTGACAAGTTACAAGCAACGTATGATAAATCTCCCACCCAATAGAAAATCAATGGCGATGATTTGGTCGCTCTAGATCTAAAGTATAAGCCTAGTTTCACACGACCTTATTTGACCTCCTTGATATTTAGTGTCCAATGGAATATCCAATATTGGATCCAATAGAAAATTTATGGTATATACACCAATCAGCCATATCATTAAAGGGATCCTATTATTCAGATGGCATTTTTTGTCCCTAACACGTAGGAATAGCCTTAAGAAAGGCTATTCGTCTCCTACCTTTATATGTCTTCTCCGCACTGCCATTCCGTAGAAATCCCGGTTTTCTTCTGTATGCAAATGAGTTTTCTCGCAGCAAGGGGGCGGGCCCCAGCACTCAAACAGCACTTGGGGCGTCCCCAAAGCTGCGAGAGAACTGTCCAGAGCTGTTTCCATCTTCTTCAGGAACGGGCTCTTCATGCGTCTTTTTCCGGGGGGTTGGCTTGAGACTTGTAGGCCTCGGGCAGAGCCGATTGCGGATTCCCACAGGCCACAAGAAAATGGCCGCTTACTTACTGTGTAAGCGGCAATTTTTCTCGTGACCGCGGGCATGCGCAGTCGGCTCTTACCGAGGCCTACAAGTTTCACCGCCTGCGCTGGAAGAAGACGTATGAAGAGGACGTTCCTGAAGAAGATAGAGGTGGTGCTGGAGAGTTCTCTCGCAGCATTGGGGATGCCCTCACTGCTGTTTGAGTGCTGAGGGCCCGCCCCCAGTGCTGCGAGAGAACTCATTTGCATACAGAAGGAAACCGGGATTCCTACGGAACAGCAGCCCGTAGAAGACATATAAACGTAGGAGACGAATAGCTTTTCTTAAGGCTATTCCGACGTGTTAGGGACAAAAAATGCCATCTGAATGATAGGATCCCTTTAAAGAGATCTTATCTTTAGATACCTTTTTTTCTGACTAACACGTAGGAATAGCCTTAAGAAAGGCTATTCTTCTACCTTTAGATGTCTTCTCAGCGCCACCATTCAGTAGAAATCCTGATTTTCTTGGGTATGCAAATTAGTTCTCTCGCAGCACTGGGGGCGGGCCCTTAGCGCTCAAACGGCACTGGGGGCATCCCCAATGCTGCGAGAAAACTCTCCAGTGCCACCTCCATCTTCTTCTGGAACGCCCTCTCTCTGTGTCTTCTTCCGTCCAGGGTTTCAATCTTCTGGGCCTTGGGCAGAGCCGACTATGCATGCCCGGGCCACAAGAAAATGGCCTCTTACACAGAGACCGTGTTCCCTTTTTGAGTAACCTTAGGTTTTGTTCTTATTGACTGTATCTAGCAAGTCGAGGGACAGACGAAGCGGGATAACTCTGGACTGCATAGTCAGACTTCGTTGTCTGTAATCATGGTGACCCATAGCACAGCATAGGTGCTGTATACACAGAACGGTAGTGTTACAAACTTGCTCTATTTGGATATTAAAAATTCTTTTTTTGCAAAAGCGAGCATACCCCATAACGTAAGATCCCTGTTTTTTTCATGTACATAACATGATTGTAGTGTGAGAACCAGGTCTTCTATTTAACAGGTCACGAAAAATATTCCTAGAAGTTAGGAAACCAGCTTTTTTTTTTCCCTAAAATTCTCACAAATGGGGATGAAACAAGCACTTCCTTGGGAACATTCCAGCATTCTACTTCTCATAGATCTCGGGGTCTCTGTAGCATAATAATGTGATAGAAATGTAAGGATCCCACCGTAAAGGCTGAAGTTATACTACAAGATCCACATTGCTGGGAATTAAGCCCGGGCTCCTGGCCCAAGTGAACGTGGAATAACTGGGAACGACATATAAACAGAAACGTTATATACCTTGGAAACGAAAGCCTTGACTGCAATGTATACACTGCAGCGTGTTTCATAAAACTATATTATACATTTATGGCTGTTGCCATTCGCTTCTAAAATAAACACAATTTGTGTAGTCGTTTTATTCCGATACTGAGCTAATTTATGGAAATACTTAGATTTAATGACCCAGCGGTCGGTAGCTTGACCCCTTTCCATGGTTAACTTGACCATGGGTGACCGGGGGGGGGGGTTAAAAAAAAAAAAAAAATTGGAAACTTTTATTAAGTTCTATTTTTGTTTTAATTGTTTTGACGTCGCCCGGCATTTGATGAATATATCGAGTTCTGCTCATGTTGCGCACAATACATTCCCACACAGCTTGTATTTTGTGTTTGTGTTGAAATTTCTCTGGAGGATAAATGTCTTGTAAAACATTCTTGCTCTGCAGCATGAACGAATTATTAAACTCCAGAGCATTAAAAGAGAAGTGTACTGAAGAAAAGAATTTTTTCATTAAAATGCAGTTTGTATTGATAAAACAGATTACCAGCATTTGATGAAATGTGAAACTTGGATCTATCCGTATCGCTAAATCACCGTAAGGTTTATTTTGGCACAAAGAGAGAAGTACGAAATAAACTTCAGGACCAATTAGTCTACCTACTATTGCTGTAATTGACTTTACTGGGCTGAGCTTTAGGCTATTTTTTTTTTTCTTTTTTTTTCTAGTCTTTTTTTTTTTCTTTTAAATTTTATTTCAATTTTACTATTCTATTTTTTTTCCAGTCTTTTACATTTTTTTTTAGATTTTATTTTAATTTTATTTTTTTATTTTTATTTTCCAGTCTTTTAAATTTTGTTTTAGATTTTATTTAAATTTTATTATTCAATTTTTTCCCAGTCTTTTAAATTTTTATTTATTTTTTTATATTTTACTTTTATTCTATTTTTTTTTATTTTCCAGTCTTTCAATTATTTTCTTTAGATTTTATTTTTAATTTTATTTTATGTTTTTTATTTTCCAGTCTTTTAAAAAAAATTTTTAGATTTTATTTTAATTTTATTTTTTATTTTTATATTCCAGTATTTCAAATTTTGTTATTTTAATTTTATTATTCAATTTTTTTCCAGTCTTTTATTATTTTTTTTTTATTAATTTTTTTTTTTTTTAGATTTTATTTTAATTTTATTATTCAATTTTTTTTCCATTATCTCATTTTGATTCATAAAGATTGTGGTTACAAGACACTGATTGGTGGTAGAGATGCTGGGCTTTTAGGGGTTTTTTTTTTTAGATTTTTTATTTTTTTTTTTATAGATTGGTTTTATCATTTTATTCTTATCCATGTTTCACCACTAAATTTGGAGATATAAAACACTGGTTAATGAAAAAAAATAAAAAGGTGGTCTTTTGGGCTTTTTTTTTTTTTTTTTAGGTATTATTATTTCCATTTTTATGAATTAGGTCGCTTATAACAAATCAGCCAATAACAAAAATGGATGGGTCCAACTATCCATGGTTGGGTTATGGTTTAATTTCCTTCCTTTCCTACCATTTTAACATATTAGATTATTTTTTGTTATTGTTATTTATATAGGCCGCCATTTTCAATACGGAATTGCAGGTGGAGCTTAAAATTTTATATGTAGAAAAAAAAATAATTATATGATCATAGATGATTTTTTTTTAAAGTATCAATTCAAAAACATTTTGCTAGCATTGTTAAAAAAAATGGAAAAAAGTCATGCGAACACTTCATACTTGGCAATTTTTAAATATTTTTATTTAATTTTATTTGATATTTTTAGATTTTTATTTCAATTTTTTTTTATAAATTATTTTTATAGAATTTTCTTCATTGCTCCAAAAAAAAATAAAAAAATACCACAATGTATTTTTTTAATTTTTTTTTGTCGAGTCAGGTATGTAATTTTTTATTACATTTTTTTTTTTTTACAGTGTAAATGAAGTAATCCTTATCCTCATTGTCAGTTCCATTTATCAATTGGCAGGCTGGACATTGATGCATTGAAATGTAATAGTAATAGAGCTGGCTGAGAGGAAGTCCTGATGACATACGATGCAAACTCATTTGTCACCAAGGGGCTCTACTGGGCTTCTTACCTTTCCCAATATCAGAGCTCATATTTTCTTAGCCTGTGATGTGAGAAGTCACAGTGGGCAAACCTTTGTGGCTCCGATCCCAGAGACACTCCCAGGATAAGAATTTAACCGTTTCTGGTAGAAACAAGTCTTGAGATTTTTCTAGGAGTTTCTCCAATGATCCGAGCAGGTCGACCTCCCCCCCCCCCCCCCCTCCCCCCGATACTCTCTTTGTCACCGTATTAAAACGAGACCCGATTCCCTTGTAACTTTGGGCAGCCTGGGATGGTGCGTTTACGCCGGCGTTGTGTGCCATGTTTTTTTGCAGTAAATCAGGCTCTGTGGCAGCTATACGAGAAGGTGTTAATCTAGGAATGCCACAGTTTTGTGCAGGAGGTCCTCTTCCGAAGCCAAAGGTGCTCGGTTCACGCTTTTCAACACTTTGTAAATTGCAGGAATGTTTTGAAAAAAATTTTGACAGTCATTTCTGGGGTTTTAGAACTGCCTGTTCTAGTGCATGTAACAGGAAACACGCAGTAAAACACAGATATCAATCATATGGAATTGCTTAGGTGACTCAAACTTGGGTATATATGTATTGCTGGGGTCAGGCCAGAATAAAGGGGGGGGGGGGGTGAGAACTGAGGCCTGGGTTTTATGGAGTACTATAATGTAAAGTGTTTCATGTACCTCAGTAAAAGCCATCATTTGCATATCTATAAATCAGGCTGATACAGGTCAGCAGCCCAAATCCACCGGGTATCCTAAAAATAATAGGCCTGTAGCTCACAATTTGACTTACAGGCATCACAATCGCCCTTCGTAATGAGGAACAAATTCAAGTTTACAGACAAATATATAACAAGACCCCCCGTAGTAAATACACAGCGAACATCTGCTACCAAAACCTGATGCACAACATGTGACCTGAGCATTGCCACCATCATGTAAGCCTTATTTAGATTGCAAGCTCTTTGGATGAGGGTCTTCTGCATATCTTATAGTAAGATTGGGGGTTATCTCTCTATATCTATCTATCTATCTATCTATCTATCTATCTATCTATCTTTTAGATGAATGGATTGATATATGGATGGATGGATGGATGGATAGATAGATAATCCATTCATCTATCTATCTATCTATCTATCTATCTATCTATCTATCTATCTATCTATCTATCTATCTATCTATCTATCTATTAGATGAATGGATTGATATATGGATGGATGGATGGATGGATAGATAATCCATTCATCCATCTATCTCCTATCTATCTATCTATCTATCTATCTATCTATCTATCTATCTATCTATCTATCTATCTATCTTATAGATGAATGGATTGATGTATGTATGTATGTATGTATGTATGGATGAATGGCTAGATAGATAGATAGATAGATAGATAGATAGATAGATAGATGGATGGATGGATGGATGGATGAATGGACTATCTATCTATCTATCTATCTATCCATCCATCCATCCATCCATCCATCCATCAATCCATCCAATAGATAAATGGATTGATATATGGATGGATGGATGGATGGATAGATAGATAGATAGATAGATGAATGAATGGATAGATGGATGAGTGGATTATCTATCTATCTATCTATCTATCTATCTATCTATCTATCTATCTTTTAGATGAATGGATTGATATATGGATGGATGGATGGATGGATGGATGGATGGATGGATAGATAGATAATCCATTCATCTATCTATCTATCTATCTATCTATCTATCTATCTATCTATCTATCTATCTATCTATTAGATGAATGGATTGATATATGGATGGATGGATGGATGGATGGATGGATGGATGGATAGATAATCCATTCATCCATCTATCTCCTATCTATCTATCTATCTATCTATCTATCTATCTATCTATCTATCTATCTATCTATCTATCTATCTATCCTATCTATCTCCTATCTATCTATCTATCTATCTATCTATCTATCTATCTATCTATCTATCTATCTATCTATCTATCTATCTTATAGATGAATGGATTGATGTATGTATGTATGTATGTATGGATGAATGGCTAGATAGATAGATAGATAGATAGATAGATAGATAGATAGATAGATAGATAGATAGATAGATGAATGGATAGATGGATGGATGGATGGATGGATGGATGAATGGACTATCTATCTATCTATCTATCTATCTATCTATCTATCTATCTATCTATCCATCCATCCATCCATCCATCCATCCATCCATCCATCCATCCAATAGATAAATGGATTGATATATGGATGGATGGATGGATGGATGGATGGATGGATGGATGGATGGATGGATGGATGGATGGATGGATGGATGGATGGATGGATAGATAGATAGATGAATGGATAGATGGATGAGTGGATTATCTATCTATCTATCTATCTAATAGATGAATGGATTGATATATGAATGGATGAATGGACAGATAGATAGATAGATAGATAGATAGATAGATAGATAGGTGGATGGATAGATAGATAGATGGATAGATAATCCATTCATCCATCCATCCATCTACCTACCCATCCATCCATCCATCCATCCATCCATCCATCCATCCATCCATCCATCCATCCATCCATCTATCTATCTATCTATCTATCTATCTATCTATCTATCTATCTATCTATCTATCTATCTATCTATCTATCTATCTATCTATCCTGTAACTTTTTGATACTTTACATTACAGTATAGTAATATCTTCCCACTGTATTTTTGACCTGAAAATCTGTGACTCCTGCCCCACACTGTGTGTGAATTCCTCCTTGTTCATACTACACAAGGTATCGCCCGATTTTCACTCTGTTACAGAATTCTAAGTAAAAAAGAAACATTTTGCTTGTCAAATAAATACAATTTATTTCCTGAAAATTAAGACAAAGAAACAAACAAAAAAACAACACAAAGTAAACCAAATGTTACTGATGCCGTGTTCTACAGTATCCCGGGCAACTAAAAAATAAAAATCCTCTCCTCCTTCCATCCGTCATCCATTGCAGAATTGATATGGGTGTATAGAGCGCGGGGAAGTCAATCTTGAGCATTGTGTTACTGATTTCCTTAACATCCTCGGTGTCACTCTCTGTCTGAATTTCAATGACTACTCCTCGGTGATGGTCGTGTTGTTGAAGACGGCAGACGTCTTCCAGCGGATCACTTGTCGGAGCTGTGATACCCTGTCAGTCGCTGACATTTGTGCATATCGGCAGTCAACAATGTAAACTCATTTCCAGGGCTCTTGATGGCGCGCTCAGAAGACGCCTGTGGCATATGACACACAAGAGCACTTTACCCACTAATCAGATAGTCGCGCGTACGCCGTATTTACACCAAATAATGAAAACAGCTGTTTAGATACCTTTAAACTCAAGTGTCTCTTTGTTATGGATCTCGCAGCGTATTCACATTATCCTACAACTCGTCCCGCAGTCAAGTTCCCTTTAATGCCGCACTAATGAAACTGGAGGGAATTGGATTTTTTTCAGTAACCTTTCTCTTCTTTTTTTTTCCCCAAAAATAACCACAATGAGAGCCATATGGTGTTTGCAAACAATGGCCCAGGAAGACATTGACAAATTATTAATTAAATGAAAAAATCGAGAATTTTATTTATGGCGAGACTTGGTGGGAAAAAGTCAGATGAGTACATAAGAAAGTGACCTAAGCCGAACTGTAACCTAATATAGAAAGGCAAGGGCAGATATCAGAATTCCTACCAGGTCCGGGCCTGGATTTAAAGGGATTCTACCATTAAAAAACTTTTTTTTCTAGGTAATACGTCGGAATAGCCTTTAGAAAGGCTATTCGTCTCCTACCTTTGGAAGTGCTCTCCGCCACGCCGTTCGTTCGAAATACCGGTTTGTATAGGTATGCTAATTAGTTCTCTCGCAGCGATGGGGGCGGGCCCCAGTGCAGGAAATGCGATGGGGGCGTCCCCATTGCTGCTCGAAAACCGACTCCAGCGCCGCCTCTATCTTCTTCTGCATCCTCCCCTTCCTTCTTTGGCTTGACGTCGGACGCCTGCGTAGTACTTCTCTGTTCGGCGAACTTCGCCGAACGTACTGCGCATGCCCACGGCCATAGTGCCGACACCGCAAGTTCGCCGAACAGAGCGTACTGCGCAGGCGTCCAACGTGAAGCCAAAGAAGGAAGGGGAGGATGCAGAAGAAGATAGAGGCGGCGCTGGAGTCGGTTTTCGAGCAGCAATGGGCACGCCTCCATCGCTGCGCGAGAACTAATTAGCATACCGGTACAAACCGGTATTTCGAACGAATGGCGCGGCGGAGAGCACTTCCAAAGGTAGGCGACGAATAGCCTTTCTAAAGGCTATTCCGACGTGTTACCTAGAAAAGAAAGTTTTTTAATGGTAGAATCCCTTTAAGAATGTTGTGGATCCACAGGGAATAAAGGGGAACAGTGCGAGAGAGGTGCTTTTGGAGTCTAGTATTAAACATATAAAATCATAGATAGTAGGTATGTTACCTTATAGGGTTCTACGAAGACAAGCCACAACTATATGGAGCCCTTGGTGGTGAAATAAAAAGGGGTTTCCAAGCAAAAGCAAATGGATTACCTCTCTTAAGGATACATCATCAATATCAGATTAGTGGAGGTCCGAAACCCTGCCATTTAGCTGTTCTCAGTAGCTGATAATCAGAGAATGGAGCAGGAAGCAGATAGCTCTGTTCTCTGTCTAGTGGCGAGACCAGGTACTGCAGATCAGCTCCCATTTATTTGAATGGAACATAATCTGCAGTACCTGATCTGACCACTACACAAAAAATGAAGCTTCCTTTATTCTTTATGTATCAGCTGCTGATCAGTGGGAGGGCCGGGTGACAGGCCGCAAGTGATCTGATAT
The DNA here is from genome assembly GCF_031893055.1 of Leptodactylus fuscus. NCBI lineage: Eukaryota > Metazoa > Chordata > Amphibia > Anura > Leptodactylidae > Leptodactylus > Leptodactylus fuscus. The sequence continues at coordinate 83,201,077 of NC_134272.1, forward strand.
TAACGATACATCCGTATCCGTAATCTTTTTAGCCTTGAAAACCCCATAGTAATGTTTCTGACATCAGAAGCCCTCCTAAAGGTCACTAGGGTGCCTTGAAAAAAAATCTATCCAAAAACCATATTTGGGCTAGGATCACACTTAGGCCTGTTTTCTGTTCAGGGTTTCCGTTTCTGCAGAGAGAAAAAGTTCTGGGTAACCGCTTATTCAGCAAATTAGGTTTCTGTTCTTCGGGTCCCTAAGAGAGATGAAGAACGGAAACCCGATCGTAGGTCTGAACCTAGCGTAAAAGTAGCGAAAATCTAGTCGAAGTAACTTTATTATCCACACTGTTAACGTTTACACCCAGCCATGGGGTCTTCTACAGATCATTAAGATTTGTGAGGAACCATTAGGCCTCATACACGTGGCACGTGGTCTTCCAATGGGTCTGTATTATGACATACCATGGAACATGGCACGTGGATTCATATTCCATTGAAGGTATACAGAGGTATGGTATGGATTTGTGGATTTATATGGGCACCATACCACAGATCAGTAGGACACTGTTGCATAACTTGGTTATACGCAGAATCCAGAGGGATGACTTGAAGCTTCTGAGATCCAATACAAAATATATTAATCCATGGGCCATTGATAATACACCAATCTTCCCCTTAACTCCTGCATAATGGTGTGAAGTTTATTGGAGGAGGACTCCCAAGTTGTGGCCCCCAAAGTGGTCACAGATTAGCTGAGGTGGTGCCAATGGAGCAGTAGTGTGGTCATCACCAGGTGATATCAGAAAGTGACAAACCAGAGGACAAGACTAAAATATGGTCACTAATGGAGTTAATGGTCACAGCCAGGATTAGATACCATGTAGATAATCCAAAGGAGAAGACAGGAGACCATTTTGGGCAAAACTCGGAAGGGTGGTTTTGCCCTCTGCCATCTTGCAGGACTAAGCATTGATCTTCTGAGGATATAGGGTTTCTTCAATCCTTCTGTTTCTTCATGTCATCCCAGACAGACTGGATGCTGTTGAGATCGGGGTTATATCTAAGGGGGCCATATCATCACTTCCAGGGGAAGGGGAACCTTCTATTCAATTCTTGACCATGCTGCTGCTCTATCACCGCTACTGCCAATCCATGACATTCTGTAGACCACATTTTGGAAATCCTCCTTACGAACGTTAAGGGTGAAGGTTAGACTCCCCACCTTAGCATAGCCATACTCAAGTGGAGTGCACTTTAGGAGACCCACATTCTTATACATGACCGTAACATTCGTTCCTGGCAGACTTTTCTCATAACCGCCCCTTTAATTCCAATCATTGTCTTACTGATATTTAGCAAACAGTCGTATATGACTTATATAGTTCCAATATCAAGATTTAAGCCCCCTACTGTTGCCCTTTAATGGCCCTATTTACTAAGCAGACTCCTTGCATGAAATAACTTGGCCTTTATCCATTCAAGGTGCTAATCTGCAGCACGCCTTAGCCGTGATTCATGTGAGAGGGAGCCGGGACCACTGAGCTTAGCACGCCTTAGTGAATAAGAGCACTTGTGTGCAGGTAGACACCCTGCCCGTACTGACGATTGCGCGGCAGAAAGCTGCTTACAACATATGAGCCTCAATATCTTGTTTCATAACCTAATTCACCATATGGCTTTGCAAAAAAAAAAAGAGAAAAAAAAATGAAATTCGATACAAAACCACCATTTAAAATAGTTCCTCGCTGATATTCTGTGTCTTGTTATATAATATCTGGAAGCAGCTTGATAAATGAACACTGTGTGTCGGCTTTTTTTCTTCGCATTGATTGCACTTATTTGACATTGCTGTAAATTCCTTGTAAATGTAAAACATTATTGCAGTTGTCAGCTCGCTGCTCAGGCTTTTCTATTTTTTTTTTGTATCGCTCTATTTATACGCTTCTGTTTGGTTTCTTACAGGAACTATTTGTAGGAAAAGATCACTTTTTTGCTTACTGACATCATGCGTTGGGCGTTGGGTGCGTTTACCCTGCGGCCCGAGCCAAGTTCATCTAATGGGGAGGATTATTTTACAGATTGGTTGCACTTAGGAGGAATGGAATCGAAGGAGGCTTGTTCACTAGGACAACGTTACTGGGTAACACCTTTTAGGTTGCGGTTGGAAAATGCCCACATAGGCAAGACCACAGTAGTCTGTCGAGACTAGACTTTCCACCATGGCTAATAAATTAATCTTTCAGCCTTAAGGTGACCCATACGTCTTAGAGGAGCATAAGCAGAACCCACCAAGTTCGGCAGGATTGGCTCACCTTGGATCAGGCTTGGATGAACCAAATGTCTATGTGTATAAGGGTGAAGAGTTGATGGATCAAACCACCTTGAGGGTAGATTGAGTCACCAATTTTGGCAGTAGTGGCTGATGATCTCATGGATGAGGCAGGGCTGTGGAGTTGGTCTATCCTCCATTTTTCCATAGACTGACTCCGACTTCAGCTTCTGAACTGACTCTGATTCCATCACAAATTGGTTACATCCATGGTCAGTAAGAAGCAGTAAAGGTTCTCTAATTCTATGAAAACTAGTGATTGAATTCCAATGGAAGTAAATATGCAATAAATTATAGATCTAATAAATTATAGAATATTAATAATTGTAGAATCTAATTAAAAATAATTAGTCTTTTCATTTTTAAGTTGGATTCCAACTCCAGCCAAAATTGGTTACGACTAGGGTTGAGCCGATCTTGAGATTTCAAGATCGATTTTAAAATCTGATTTGCGATCATTTTCCAGCCGATCTTGATCCCGATCTTGATCGTGAAATTTGCTCGATCGCAGATCGGAATCCGATCTTTTCCGATCCCGATCCTCAACCTTAGTCAATGCTTTTCTATGGGAAAAGTCACTTTTGGGGTTGAGCCGATCTTGAGATAACCTCCGATCTCGACCCCGCTGGAAAAGATCGGGTCAGAATTGCGATCGCGATCGTGAAATTTACTCGATCGCGATCGTGAAATTTACTCGATCGGAATCCGATCTTTTCCAATCCCGATCGCTCAACCCTAGTTATGACTCCAACTCAGGCTCTATGCTCTACTGGTATGAGTGTACACTTAACTCCTCAAGAACAAAAGGATCGGACAGTTAAAATCAAGCTGCCCGATCCTTATCTCCCCCTATGTTTGTCATTTATTGGATGGTTGACAGCTCCAAATATATACGGCCGGCTTAAGGTTACCTTTCTTGAAGAAATTTGTAATACCGACCCAATATTTGTTGGCAAATCAAGATCATATCAACAAGACCTACCAATATTCTAATGCAGAGATCTCAAACCTGTGACTGCAAAACCTAGAAGACCTTGGGTTGAGTTCACCGATTATCTATGAAGACTGATTGAATTTTCCTAAACTAATGATACTGAAGAGGCAACTTGCATGTATATGTAGCAATTTATGTCTAATGTTTCCCAAGATATAACCCAGGCCATAGGTGGTGATACACTTTAACCAAATGTCGGCCTAAGCCACCAATTTTGATGGGAGCTGTCAAGAATCCAACGTGTATAAATTGTTTGAACAACTTTCATTCGACAGATGTAGATGGGAAAGGGCATGTTGAGGTTTATCATACCTGAAACGTTTTGTGAAGGAAGATAAGCCAACACCCTCTCTTCCCATTGAACGATGGTAAGCCAAAACAGGCCTGAATCTTTATGGGGAGTTTGTTAGGGATAGCTGTTGGCTGAAAACCACTGTCCAATGTTCTTGGCCACCATAAAAATATCTTTGGCTACTTTTCATCCCCATCCCATCCAATTCTGTTGTACTTTGGGAGGATTGTCTCCGTATGTAACAGTCTGGAATATTTAGCATACATTGCTTCAGGGTCAACCTGCTATTTTGATTGATATCTTTCTTGAGGAACCTCAATATTTTTGATGGGTTCCACCAACATTTTAGTGCCCGTTGGCCACTTGGAATCTTCTTTTGGCTATCCATTGGATCTCAACCTGTACAAACTTTGGTAGCTTGTCACAACAAAGACATCTAGCATCTGCTCCCCAATGACAATACAAAAATTGGTGACGAGTTGAACAACTTAATAGGGAACCAGGACCGATAGGCCTCGACTAAACAAACATTTGGCGCGCCAATGGCCAGCTAGTTGGCACCATTGGCGTTGCGGGTCTTAGCATTCTATAAATATGTTGCTTTTTCAATTCTTACACCTCCCCCATCCATGGTTTTTGTAGGTCCCTTGGGTTCAGATGGGTTCCATTCTCGTAATAATTGCAACTTGTGGAAGTGTCAGGGACGTTACTTTTAAGAAGCCGACATAGTTGGAATGGCTGTTGATTTATAAATAGTATAATTAGAGGCTTCCCTCTAAATGCTTCTTGCTGGCATCGTAGCGCTTTTTATTGCCCAGTCAAACCCCCTCGTTCAATTTCAAAATTGCCTTGTCAATGAACTACGGTATGTGCTTGCCAAATAATGTCGCCACTAATACCGCGCCTCTTTAATTTCTTTGTCCTGTCTGTAAATGAGCAATAAATTGTTTGATAAAATGGTCAGAAAGGTCACACTAGTTGTTAAGTGAATTACATATGAGGAATTTAGATAATTTTCCACGCTGATCATTGATGCTAACGGCGCTAATGATGTCTGGCTTTTTAGCAGTGGCGAAACCACAAATGACTTTGTGCTTACAATGAGACTTATAGTTCCCCAAACGGAGAAAAAACGTAGGTTGCATGACCTGCAAATTATTTTACGCTACCTTCAAAGGTTTGCGTTGTCCAACGTTATTGGAATTAAAGGGATTCTCCGCTTTAAAGGGGTTGCTTGGTCCAAAATGGATTGTTCACATTGATTTCCAATACGTAGGGTAGAACATTGGTATGGTGGTCCAACCCTACACAGATCACCCAGAGGATCCCGGAAGCTACTAGTGGACAGGGAGGGCATACATCCCCGCTCCTATTCCAGTAATGGGATTGGTGCTGCAGTTCCCCAAAACTATGCAGTGGACAGGGCTTCTCCCATTCTTGGGGGAACTCCCCATCCCCTAGCAGCTTTTAGCACCCAGTGACTGCCAATACAGCTGATCTGTTGGGGTCCCAGTCAGACCCAACAGGTCACATACTGATGACTTGTCCTGTGTATAGGTCATCAGTATGAAAAACTGATTTGGGGCCAGACAACCCCTTTAAAGAGGTTGTACAATAAGATCGGACCACTGGACCCCTCACTGATCCTGAGTACGGACCTTGGTTCTCTTGACCTATTGGAGCAGCAGGCCAAGCATGCACAATACCTCCTATTTCTTTCTCTATGGGTGCACCAGATATAGCCGAGTGCAGTGCTCAAATATCTCCAGTGTTCCAGTAGAGAATGAATGGACAGTATACATGCTTGACCTACTGCTGCATAAGGATGGGAGAACCAAAGACCCGTTCTGAGGATCAGTGGGGGTCCCATTGGTTGGAAACCTACAGATTACAACTTAGATTCATTTACTTCTAAACTTGGTACAACCTCTTTCAATTAATTTTGGAAGGAACATTGACTGTCATGTCCAAGAGGCCTAAGGTCATATTCGTGCAACCATTTACGATATCGGATCCTTGCATTTCCTGCAAAAATGGAACCGGGCATGAGTAGAAGGAAGCACAACCGGATCCATTCCCAACTTTAGATGGTAACATGGCAATGGATACTAAAGACTGACATTGGGATTGCCTGGTTTCCTAAGACTAAACTCCCGATAGTCTTCTCGCTATTGTCATTGTCTAGTAACCACCATCTATAAGGTGGACCTGTCCGCTTAGCATGACGCCATGTGTACATTTCTTTTAGGATTAAGACACAGGAGAAGATTACAATTCAGTTTGCGGCGAGAATGGCCACTGGTATCTAGTGGGAATGCTGGTGCGCACTGGTGGAGATTATCTAGAATAAAGGGAGACTCTGGATTTTGCTCTAGGTTGTGAGCGCTGCTGTGACACGTGTGATTTATACATACTCGTATCTGTGATTTCAGCAATTTGTTTTACATTTCAGTCTAGTAGCCCCGACGTGCGCGGCACTAAAAGTCAGCTCCGCATTAAGTCGTCCTGTTTCATTAAGCTGGACGTCGTCAGGCTATGTGTTCTGCATTACTACCGCCATATGGTAGTAATATAGAAAGAAAACTCAGCTGGTCACTGTTATCTATTAATAGGGTTTCACACGGTGTAAATTCACATAAATTCAGTATGTACAGAGGGGGATGAAAACGACTGTTTTAGATTGTGACTGTACCCATACATCATCATAAATTATACCGCTCCTCCGTATTAGTGTGCCAGGGTGGAGAATGAGGGACTCCTACAATGACAAACCCGAAGAGCTTATCCTCTAAAATAAAAGTGAGCAAAAATAAGAAATTAAACCTCGAAGATACCCTATAAATGTCTTTCTCAAGACGTTTTCCCATCTGGGACATATGTGGCATATCTACAGGAAAATGTGGTTGCCCGACAGGGAACAGTTTCTTTTTTTGCAGTGGGATAATGAAAAGTTCTCGCCTCTCTGATCCCCGGCCAGTCTCTACTTTCTGGTTCTGCCTTGACAAATAAGGAAATGGTGCTCAGCCAATCACCAGAAAGTAGAGACCAGCAGGGACCTCGACAATGCCAGAATGGGAGGGTCGGGAGAACTATCTGTAAACAGTTATGGTGGGACTTCACCAGAGAGGACCTATCTGTGGGATCTCCTAATTCCTCCTAGCGGCTCAGCTTGTCATAGATCTTCTCCTCCTCTTGAGGATCCCCCTTATTCTCAAATGGAATCATTTCCTCAGTAGAAGACAGCTCAAGGTCTCCACCATCGCCATTGCCTCTCCCTACTCTACAGACCTCCGGCATAGCTCTGATAGGAGAAGCCACCACTTCTGTGCCCATAGGATGAGAAGTAACCTCCAGCAATGTGACCCTATTGATGGTCTTTTTGAAGTCAAGGACTCCCCAAAGAGGACCTGACTCTAAATCATCTAGGTTTATTTCATAGGGAAATAAGTTGTAACAGGTCCCTTTAAATTTGGCAGTCGGTGAATTGTATATGTAGAATTCCAAGTAGGTTATAAAAGTGTCACCTTACTGGAGGGTGAGGTCAGTCTACTATGAGGTAACGTTTCCTTCCCTGCTAGATCCTAAAGGACAGTCTGATCTAAACTAATAGCTTATGTTAAGCAGGTGATAAAAATGTTCTGTAATATGGGGAGCTAGAGGCGGCTGGAAGGTGAGGGAGATGCCAGTCTCCCATTTCTGGTTTATTTCATTGTGGATAACCCCAAATTACAGGACGCCACTCTCTATGGATGTGTATGCCTGCAATTCTATGGATATACTACAGTATGTGCATCAACTTCACTCATCCTATGACTCCCATCCTCCATTATTACATCATCTTATGCCCATCTTCAAGACTTGTCTGGTGATGCAGACACCATACATGCGCTAAGTGTCCCAGACTTACTAGGGGTTTTCTGGGGTAAAGATATTGAGTATAAGTCATCAGTATCACATTGGAGGTCTGATACCCATTACTCCCATCAGTCAGCTGTTATTAGCAACTAATATACAGAGAATGGAGCAGGAAGCAGACAGCATAGTGGTCAGAACGGATTACTGCAGATCTATTCCCATAAACTTAAATTGGAGGAGACTGAGAGTCTTATTCCTCCGTAGAAGGAGAAAGGTAATGGAAACTGCGTTATTATGCAGTCAGGAGGTGGGCCATCTCCCTGCAAACTTTTTATGGGTGCCAGTGTGTGTAGCAGGACTTGTGAGGGTGAATTTGGACGGACCTCATAACTACAGTCTAATATTTGAGCCTCAGGCCAGGTTGGACAACCCTTTTTGGAACCTGCATTCTCAGCCTGGGCATTGCAAGTATTTTTGAATTTTTTGGATGCGACTTGGAGCACACTTTTTGTGTAGAAGACTGCTCTAGCATTCTCCTTGACCCCAGAGAGTACCTTCACCCAGCCTCAGCTCCATTTTCTTGGTTCCTAAGAAGTAAGCTTCCTTTCCATAAAGACATGCCTTTGCTGTGCCCTGCCTAACGGCTAGTAAACTCCAAGTCGTTGCACCATTCATCATTGTCCTCTGAGTCCACTATCGTGCATTCACCATCAAGGGCACTCCAACCACCATCAGGGTCAGGAATGTTTACAATGGGGAAGTGCCCTGTAGACCCCTTCCACCATTATTTTCCACACTGCCTGCTTCTTCGTCACTGCTCTAGCCCAAGGAGTGCTGGAGAGTTGGTGGAGCCATCTAGAGCCACCATGATCTCAGCTTTGACCATGTCTTGCTGTCATCCTCCCTGTATCGTTCAACCTCATCTCCTGAGTCCTTTATCCTGCATTCACCATCATGCTCTGCAGGATACTTCCACATTGCAGGACCCCTTTTCACCATGCCTCCCCCTTGGACTGCTGGAAGACTGGTTGAGCCACCATGAACTCAACTGTGACCGACTTCTGCTCCAGTCCTCCCTACATTCCTCCTCTGGGTTCCTGCATATTCCGTACAGGCTGCAGTATAACAATAATTCTGCATGTTACGGGATAAGAAGGCTACATTGGGTTATTGCTATGTAAGCATTTTTCTGGCAAGTATCTCCAATGTGCAGCTCCACTTTGATCTTTGCAGCAAATCGTCTCCTGACGCTCCTGACTGCAATATATACACAGCATGTGATACAGGCCGGGTCTGGTCTGCAGCCTTCATCCGCTCCTTCATAGGCTGTCATACACATTTGCAAACCAAAGTAGCGTTTGAGCTTGGTGAGAGTAAAAGGAAATGCTGTTTGTTTGTGTGTTTCTCATTCTCCTTTGTAACAGAAGAAGCATTCCTTGTGTTCTCGTCTTCAGACACTTGGCATCCATTTCATCTGAGCAGCTGTTTTTTCTTAAAGTGCAGCAGAGTGTAGTTTTCGAGTGACACCCGCATTAATACTTCACATTTCGCTATCATACGCTGTCACGCTGAAATATGAATCGGGGGGTCGCTTGTGTTTGTAGCGGAGAATTGTGGAAGGAGCAAAGGGAACAATGAATGGCCGGCCGGGGAGATAGCTGCAGTCTCTGCCCCTTCTTTTTTTTTGTAATTGCACCTATAACTTTCGACCCAGCCGATGCCAAGTCAAACTGCCGGTGCTGATCTTGGACGAGATGTTCTCGCAGGCGCCTGGATACCTCGCTGCCAAAATATACCTTTCTCTTATTGCTCTGATAAAAGGTTATTAGATCCAATTTTGCTTGATGAGAATAAATGACTGCGGGGGGATACAAATCGCTTATTAATGGCAGAAAATAACATCTTGGCCGCTGTCTTAGCTAACAAATATGTGACACACCCAGGACACCACAGAGGACCTGTAATATAATCGGATTTTTATTTTATTAGTATTATTTTTTTGCTTTCCCACAATGGTTAAATGTCAGAGAGAGAGGGTTTAACTATTTCATGGAAAGGGGCAACTTACTAATAATGAACCTGCAATATTAGCAAATAAAGGGGGTTTAACATAAGCCTGATCCTTAGGAGAGGTCATGAAGGTTCGATCAGTGGTCATCCCACCGATCAGGGTCTGAGCGAGCACTATGGTTTCCTAGCATGGTGCCATACATTGTATACTGTCTCTTCGTTGTATTGCAGCTCCGCCCCATTCACTTCAAAAGGATTGACCTGCAAACAAGCCATGTCACTGATACATTTGACATCACTGGCACAAGGAGAACTGCAGCCTCCTCCAACAGGGACCTCTACAAATCTTCAGTTTATGATTTATCCTAAGCATAAGACATCAATTACAAAGCCCCAGAGAACCCCTCTAGGGTACATTGGGATCCTGAGTCTCTGTTCCTTCTCACAGCACTGCTATAATCCTACAGTAACCTGTAAACTGCAGCTTCTCTCTTTTTTGTAACTGCATACTGTGAGAGCGGGAAGTGGAGAAAAGTAGGAAACCATCTGATTTCCTTAAAGAGATTTTCCCATCTCATAAAGTAATAGAATTTGTCTTCCTCCCCTTTCAGCAGATCCACATCACTGCCTGCAGATTCTTTCTATCTTACTGTAATCCTAGCAGAATATATGAATAGCTGCAGCTTCTCTCTTTCTTTCTAAACAGCATGCTGTGACAGGGGGAAGGGGAAAGAAGTAGGAAGACAACTGATTTCCTCAAAAGGATTTTCCCATTTCATAAGAAGTTGCCTTCCTTGCCTTCCAGCAGCTTCTCTTTTACTGCAGACTCTTCCTATCTTACTGTAATCCTAGAGTAAGGAGAATATATGACTAGCTGCAGCTTCTCTCTTTCTTTCTAAACAGCATGCTGTGAGAGGGGGAAGGAAAGAAAAGTAGGAAGACAACTAATTTCCCTAAAAGGATTTTCCCATTTCATAAGAAGTTGCCTTCCTTGCCTTCCAGCAGCTTCTCTTTTACTGCAGACTCTTTCTATCTTACTGTAATCCTAGCAGAATATATGAATAGCTGCAGCTTCTCTCTTTCTTTCTAAACAGCATGCTGTGAGAGGGGGAAGGGGAGAGAAGTAGGAAGACAACTGATTTCCTTAAAAGGATTTTCCCATTTCATAAGAAGTTGCCTTCCCCGTCTTCCAGCAGCTTCTCTTTTACTGCAGATTCTTTCTATCTTACTGTAATCCTAGAGTAAGGAGACTATATGAATAGCTGCAGCTTCTCTATTTCTTTCTAAACAGCATGCTGTGAGAGGGGAAAGGGGGAGAGAAGTATGAAAATGTTCTTACCTTAAAGGGAACTTTGAATCTATTAAAGTGATAGATATCGCTACACTATGCCATACGTTCATAATCAGTGGGGTCCCATGGAATTCCCACCAATCCTGAGAATGATGATTCTGCAATTCTGATTTTTCCAGTATTTCCCTACACAGGGGTGCTCCATACACCTGCACCTCCATTAAAGTCAATTGGGTTGGCTGCAGTTTCCTGCACAGATGGGTGGCTGAGGGTGCTACTGTGTAGAGAAAAGCAAAAAAGGAGCCCTACACTTAGCAAATCACTCTCTTCACTCTCAGGGTTGGTGTAAGTACCAGAGGTCAGACCCCCATCTGTCATGAAGTGATGGCATAGCCTACTGATATGCCATACTTAAAGGGTTTTTTATGACTTTGATGGCATATCCATAGGAAAGGTAACCAATTGGAGATCATCATGGGGTCCGACACCCAAATCCCCACAGATCAGCTGTTTCAATTGACAGCTCCGTAAGTGCTATGTATGTCTTGCAGGCCATGTGATGTCACACTCTTGGGTCATATGGCCTATTCACTACTCAGCACCATTGAAGTAAATGGGCTGAGCTTTGATGCCTCTATGCAAATGTCTTGGCGAGTGGTGAAGAGGCCGCAGTTCTCACCTGAATGCTGTGGCCCCTTGAAACAGCTGATCAAGGGGGTCTCCAAGTGTCATACCTTTACTGATCTTCAATTGATAACCTATCCTAAGGTCATCCGTTACAAAGTTTGGAAAGCCCCTTTGACAAGATGGGAGTAACCCTTTAACTTGTGGATATGTGGGCAGGGGAAGCTCCACTAAAGTAAAGGCAAACACCACAAGAGAAAGGATCTGCCGAACTCATGCAAAATGGTGGTTAAGACCCAAAATATGCTATTTTATGATTCAAATATTGGGCAAAACATAAAGCTGGAGGAGATGTAACATATATAGTTGGAAAAAAACCGTACGTCCATCAAGTTTAGCCAAGGGTAAAGGACATGGCTGAAGAGTAGGGTGAACAACAATGCAGAATTTTGTCCTCTTTTGGCCATCAGAAAAATGGTTGACAACTTTGTAATGGTTCCCATCAGTGGTCGTCACCCCTATAAATCTGGCATCAAAATAATTCCGAGACATCCCATTCCCACCACTGGACAATGCAAACGTATACTTGTATTTGCCGGTAATCCCGTTGTAGGGGTTGTAGACCGCATGCGGCTCCTGTATGCATTTTGCTTGTTGACCTCATATTTACTAAATGAAATTTTACACGGTTTAATGTGTATTTTTTTTTTTTTAACATATATTTTGGTGAGCTATTAAACCTGCCTAAACAAACTCCTCTGACCTTGAACAAACTAATATTCCACGGTGCGGCCTTCTTGAATCTCTTCCAAAACCCACAAGTGGGAGAGGATCTTGGACCTCCTCCCAGAACAAAGCCAGCCTTCACTCTGGAGGCCACCTAAGGGATCAAAAGCACTGACGTACCCTCAAAATTTATTGTAGCTTATGGTTTTCTAGTTCTGACTTTTAGCAACGTAGGAAACTCTCGGATCAGAAGGTGATACGGCTAAACAACGCAGTATGTCTTAAACAGATGTCTAGAAGATGTTAAGGTGATTCCAAGTCCTTCCAAATCGTAGTCCTGTGACGATGGTGGGAACCAGTCATTAGCCCTTTCTAGAATTCAATGTATTCTTTGGAAAGTCATCATCATTTATACCAGTTTGCTATGACCGGGGTATGTTTCAGTTCGGTGCATGTACCCAAGTTATGATGAAGCTACCCCTTCATAAACATGGCTGATTCTCCACCGGAGCAATACGCTAGTCTTGCCGGGCACTCACGGGGACAAATATTGTATGGACCCTACTTCATGATATTGGGGTTGCACAGGGTTGTACGTTTCATACGCCAGTCTTAACATTTTCTCCAACTTTGCAAGATGCACCCAAATTATTAAAGGGATCCTATCATTGGATACCCTTTTTTTTCTCCCTAACACGTAGGAATAGCCTTAAGAAAGGCTATTCTTCTCCTACCTTTAGATGTCTTCTCCGTGCCACCGTTTGGTAGAAATCCCGGTTTTCTTCGGTATGCAAATGAGTTCTCTCGCAGCTTATTGTGTAAACGGCCAATTTATTGTGGCCCGGGCATGCCTGAGGCCTAGAAGATTGAACCCCAGGACGGAAGAAGACCCGTGAAGAGGCCGTTCCAGAAGAAGATAGAGACAGTGATGTAGAGTTCTCTTGCAGCATTGGGGACACCCCCATTGCTGTTTGAGCGCTGGGGACCGCCCCCAGTGCTGCGAGAGAACTCATTTGCATACTGAAGAAAACCCAGATTTCTACCGAATGGTGACGGGGAGAAGACATCTAAAGGTAGGAGAAGAATAGTCTTTCTTAAGGCTATTACTACATGTTAGTCAGAAAGAAAAGGGTATCCAATGATAGGATACCTTTAAGAAACTCCAGCAACATGAGAGGTCATATGTGGCAAAATGAAATCTATACCAGTCATGAACTGGCGTAGGTATCTGATACTACTAATTTTATGGTTTGTAGGGACTCGGCACTAAACCAGTTCTGTCGCAACCTCATTTTCTGGTTCTGGGGTGTCCCAAACAATAGACCCCTTCTAAACAACTTTATGATATGGGAAATCCCCTTAAAGGAGTTCTTGGGGTTCAGAGTATCAGTAGCTTGACCATCAAAATTCTGAACCTAGAGAGCCCCTTTAATTTCTACAGACCACAACGAAACCCTGCCCTCTTTTCTTTTTCAACTTATAGGGGGAAACATGACTGTTTGTAGTACAGGAGACACATAGGTCCGTCTAGGAGCTGTGAACCCCAAACGGTAGGATATTTGTATTCAAGACTTGTTACAACGTTGCTTCATTTTTCATCTTAGGTGCAAAAGTACAATTAATAGGAATAGTCGCCGACTTCCCCTCACCGTGCACACGTGACGTACGGCGCTTTATGAGACGCCAATCCTCTTAAGCGCTGACTTGGCTGTTTGTAAACATGTAAATGTTTGTATTGAGAGCAGTAACTCGAGAGGCGTATAATATTTGGAACAAAAAGGTACAACGTTTAAACATCTTTAAACAATGCCGTCCCAGTTACCCTTGATGTGAGCTTCAAAGCGAAATGAATCACAATTGTGAAAACATCAGCGGAATCAACCCGGACTGTCATGTGATTGTTTCATCTGTGTGTGTGTAGATGTGCAAACGCAAACAAGCTTCAGAGATTTCCAAGTGACCTGTGCGTTCCATATGTGAGCACCCCGAGCCTCGCAGCCACTGGGAAACAGGTTCATAAGAAGAGAAACACAAGACATCAGATCTGGGTCGGAGACGTAGCGGAAATACACGTTGGCAAAGCTTCATTGGTTGCCCACGTGGCACATTCTTATGATTTATTTTTTAAATCAAGTTATAGGTTAAACAATTTTTTTTCCAAATTTTTTTTTTTTCTAATATTTTGGATTTTTTTTTTCTCATGCTATATTCTAGATATAAAGAAAAATCACGAAACTTTGAGCTTTCCTGGCCACGCGCTTTAGATGAACAAGTATTTGGCCAACAGCTATTCCTCCCGACCCACATACATGTGCATACGTTTCTGAGTGTGCACGTATTCTCAGCAGAAAGAAGGGAATCACAGGGATAGAATAAGTTGAAATCCAACATGCCTGACCCTTCTTTCCCCGAAACATCTGCCAAAGGGGAGAATCGCAACTCCAATATGTACAAAAGGTTCCTTAAAGGTTCCTCACCTCTTTACACCCTTTCACAGACATTGCCTCTCTGATTCCAGCTCAGTTGGATTTTTTTCTCTAGCCCCCGCCATTCCTGAGCAATCGGTGCCATTAGTTTGTGCACCAAATATGCTAATTAAGCTCTTGGCCTGGACCGCCCACCTGACAGCCTAATTAGAGGTTACAATTATAATAACATTTCCATAGCCTGTTGACCAATGGAATTGAGTATAGCTGAAGGACCCAGCCGGGTTGTCAGACCCATTGATGTGATATTGATGGCCTAACTTTAGGATAGGTCACCTATAGCGGTTATACAACATTAGAAAGAGATGGAAACAGCGCCACAGCTGTCCATAGGTTATGTGTGGTATTGCAGTTCAGGTCTATTGAAGTGGATAGAGGTGAGCTGTAATTCCACATCCCAATAGTGGACGGCTATGTCATTTATGTCTCACTTTGAATTGGTAGGGATATTTGAAGCAGTGCCTCGCCATCTTGGATAACTCGATTGAACATGAATTTTAGGTCTGTTCAATTTTTTTTTTTTTTTTTTTGCAAAACAGACAAATCGCCCGCTCGTCGAGTACGTCTCCCCTTCCAGCGCGGATATTTATTTTGCTATATCTTCGTTCCATTTAATAAACAATAACAACGGGAACGTTCTCACCCACAAATGTGAGGGCTAATGCCGGCGTAATAAATATATAAACTTGGACAGGTAGCTTCTGTCGTCTATTTTGCGCCTGTAGATCTGGAACAGTCTCCGTCCAGGAGTTTAATCCAACGTTATGTGATAGATCCATCCCACACTGAATAACCCCACTGGCTAAACTCAAGCTAACCCAGTCAGAGCCGTGTTTCATGCCAGATAATCATCAGCGAGGCAGCTCGGCTACAGAAACAAATAAAAAAAAAAAATAGCAAAAAGGTTTAAAAATTCTACCGCTCCGAACAACAAAACAAAAGCGTATCATCCAAATTACAAAGCTGAGCGCTCCCCTTATCTGCTCACATTATTTTAGCTGGGTCATCGTCGGGGAAAAATAGGATACGGTTTACTGTATAGACTGACTGGTAATCCATAATCTGAGATTATAAAAAGTTTTTTTTTTTTTTAAATTAAAGTGTGTAATGAATAGACGTGGCGACATTATTCATAGCATTGTGTTATGTGTCATTAATGTGTGGAGGGTAAAGATGGGCCCCGGGGGGGTCAAACCCTAAATATACATAGATTATGATTAAAAAAACATATATATATATCCATCTAGCTTTGCCGTTTTTCTTAAAGGAGTCCTCCACTTTGGACAACTCTTAAGTATTAGTAGGGTCCTCTGATAATAAACTGTTGGCATCCCCAGTGATCAGATAGATTTAATCTGTGGGAAGAACTGACAATAAGTGACTCCATCAGCGGAATAGTGAGCGCAGCTCCGGAGTATAATACAGGATAAGTAATGTAATGTATGTACACAGTGACTGTACCAGCAGAATAGTGAGCGCAGCTCTGGAGTATAATACAGGATAAGTAATGTAATGTATGTACACAGTGACTGCACCAGCAGAATAGTGAGCGCAGCTCTGGAGTATAATACAGGATAAGTAATGTAATGTATGTACCCAGTGACTGTACCAGCAGAATAGTGAGCGCAGCTCTGGAGTATAATACAGGATAAGTAATGTAATGTATGTACACAGTGACTGTACCAGCAGAATAGTGAGCGCAGCTCTGGAGTATAATACAGGATAAGTAATGTAATGTATGTACACAGTGACTGCACCAGCAGAATAGTGAGCGCAGCTCTGGAGAATAATACAGGATAAGTAATGTAATGTATTTACACAGTGACTGCACCAGCAGAATAGTGAGCGCAGCTCTGGAGTATAATACAGGATAAGTAATGTAATGTATGTACACAGTGACTGCACCAGCAGAATAGTGAGCGCAGCTCTGGAGTATAATACAGGATAAGTAATATAATGTATGTACACAGTTACTGTACCAGAAGAATAGTGAGCGCAGCTCTGGAGTATAATACAGGATAAGTAATGTAATGTATGTACACAGTGACTGCACCAGCAGAATAGTGAGCGCAGCTCTGGAGTATAATACAGGATAAGTAATGTAATGTATATACACTGACTGTACCAGCAGAATAGTGAGCGCAGCTCTGGAGTAGAATACAGGATACGTAATGTAATGTATGTACACAGTGACTGCACCAGCAGAATAGTGAGCGCAGCTCTGGAGTATAATACAGAATAAGTAATGTAATGTATGTACACAGTGACTGCACCAGCAGAATAGTGAGCGCAGCTCTGGAGTATAATACAGGATAAGTAATATAATGTATGTACACAGTGACTGTACCAGAAGAATAGTGAGCGCAGCTCTGGAGTATAATACAGGATAAGTAATGTAATGTATGTACACAGTGACTGTACCAGCAGAATAGTGAGCGCAGCTCTGGAGTATAATACAGGATAAGTAATGTAATGTATGTACACAGTGACTGCACCAGCAGAATAGTGAGCGCAGCTCTGGAGTATAATACAGGATAAGTAATGTATGTACACAGTGACTGCACCAGCAGAATAGTGAGCGCAGCTCTGGAGTATAATACAGGATAAGTAATGTAATGTATATACACTGACTGTACCAGCAGAATAGTGAGCGCAGCTCTGGAGTATAATACAGGATACGTAATGTAATGTATGTACACAGTGACTGCACCAGCAGAATAGTGAGCGCAGCTCTGGAGTATAATACAGGATAAGTAATGTAATGTATGTACACAGTGACTGCACCAGCAGAATAGTGAGCGCAGCTCTGGAGTATAATACAGGATAAGTAATATAATGTATGTACACAGTGACTGTACCAGAAGAATAGTGAGCGCAGCTCTGGAGTATAATACAGGATAAGTAATGTAATGTATGTACACAGTGACTGTACCAGCAGAATAGTGAGCGCAGCTCTGGAGTATAATACAGGATAAGTAATGTAATGTATGTACACAGTGACTGCACCAGCAGAATAGTGAGCGCAGCTCTGGAGTATAATACAGGATAAGTAAT